>NW_002987792.1:164926-272862 GCF_000006295.1 Pediculus humanus corporis
CGGAGGAGAGAAAGGAGTATGAAAGGAACGAAAGAAAATTGGAGGAAAAAATGAAAAAATGGTTGAAACGTTGAAAGACTCGAATGACAAACAATAAATTTGTTATTATTATTATTATTATTATTATTATTATTATTATTATTATTATTATTATTATTATTATTTTCATTTCTCCCTGTAAAAGTAAAAAAAAAAAAAAAAAAAAAAAAAGAAAAAAAAATTTTGTCGTTTGAAATTGCTGACGGTAACTTTTGAAATTTTCTTTTTCTGTCTTTTCTTCTTTTTTTTTTTGCATTTTTATTTGACTTTTTTTTTCCTTCTTTTTTTCATCTCTCTCTTTCTCTCTCTCTCTCTCTCTCTCTCTCTTTCTCTTTCTCTCTTGCTCTCTCTCGCTCTCTCGCTCACTCTCTCTCTCTCCCTCTCTCCTTATCCCTCGTTTTTTTTTTTTATTATTCTTATTCGTTCCTTGAATAAATTATTATTCTTTGACTCCATACTCTCTTTTCTCTCCCTCCCTCTCTCTCTCTCTCTCTCTCTCAGTTCCTCGTTTTATTTATTTTCTCTCTCTCTCTCTGGAAAAAAACATTATTCTAACGAGTTTTGGATTACCGCATGTTACTTTTTTTTTTTATTTTTTATTATTTCATATATAAATTTTTTTTTTTTTTTTAAATGAAAAATTATCATTTTTATCTTTTTTCGTTCGTTTTACTGGTACATGACGGTTGAGAGGAAGGAAAGAGAGGAGGAAAAAGCAATACAAAGAAAGTACAAAAGAGAGAGAGAGAGAAGGGGAGAGAGAAGGAGCGAAAAGGTTGTTTTGTAAAAAAAAGGTAACCGAGATAATGATTAACAGATAAATATATATATTTGAAATTACCTGCGTAAAAAAAAAATGAATGAGGGGGGAGCTTTAATTTTCGAAACGGGAAGTCGGAAGGGGGGAAGGGACACCATCTATATACGATTGAAAAATCGAAACCGGAAACGTTGTTTCTCGTTAAATTTTTTGTGATTTTTTTTTTTTACCAGCGAGAAAAACTCAAAAAAAAAAGAAATTTTTGTTTTTTTGTTTTATTTAATCTTTCGTGTATTTAATAAATTTTTTTTTGTCTAATTCCACGATCGTTTGTTTTTTCATGATAATGATTATTATTATTATTATTATTTAATGGAAAATTTGTTTTTTTTTTTATTAAAATGTGTTTTCTTTATTGAAAATCTTTTTGTTTTTTTGTTTGTTTTATCGTTATCGGTTCGAAAGGTTATTAATAAAAATCATCATCATCATCATCGTGACCGTTATTATTATTATTATTAGTCATCACTATCGTCATTATTATTATTATCACATTTCGGGTGTCGTCTCTATAAGAAGAAAAGATAAACAGAATCGAATTAAATTAATAATGAAAAAAATAAAATTTTTTGAAATTTAAAAAAATGTGTGACACAGGAGACAAAAAGTGGAGAGAGGGAGGGGAGGGGAGAATTGGGGGTCGATGAGGGCGAAGTTGGGGGTTTCGGGGGGAAATTAAAAACGAACAAAAGTTTTTTTTTCTACCCTTTTTTTTTATCTTTTTTTTTATTGTAACCATCGTTTGCTTAGAACTATAAGGAAAAGATTTTTAATTTTTAATTAAATTTTCTCGCGAAATAAGAAAAAGGTTAATTTTATTCCTTTTTTTTTTTTACCTTTTTTTCTTTTTTCTCCTCTCTCTCTACTACCACCGCCATCTTCTTCTTCTTCTTCTTCGCTTTCCATTTTTTTTTATTCTTTTGGAATGTTTTTTTTAAAAAAAATATTGCGTAATTATTTTTACGAGGAGGCGTTTATAAGAAAAAGTAAAAAAAAAAAAAAATTAGGTTATTGTTTTACGTTAAAAAGGTAAAGAAAGAGAGAGAAAAAAAGAGTGAAAAAGAGATAGAAAGAAAAAAAGACAAAGAAAAAAGGAGAGAGAGAGAGAAAAAGAGTGAAAGAGAGATAGAAAGAAAAAAAGACAAAGAAAAAAGGAGAGAGAGAGAGGGAATGAAAGAGAAATAGAAAGAAAAAGGGATAGAGGGAGAGAAAGGGAGAAAGAAAGGCAAATAGACAGAGAGATAAAGAGAAGGGAAAGAAGAGAAAAGAGAGAGATGGGGAGATAGGGAGAAAGAGAGAGAGAGAGAGAGAGTTACCTGTCGATTACCTGATTGGATTTGTTATTATTATTATTATTTTATAGTCAAAAACAAAAAAAAAAGGTTTTAAACAAATACGAAAGCATTAAGGTTTGTTTTTTTGTTTGTTTTTGTTCTCTAATCATGAGAGTTTGACACGTGAAAAAAGCAGAAGAAAAAAAAAACGTTTTAATCGGGTGAAAAGGAAAGTGTGAGAGAGAGAGAGAGAGAGAGAGGGAAAGAGAAAGAGAGAGAGAGAAGAGAGGTAGAAAGTAAAGTAAATTTGTATGAAAACTAACTAAAAATTCTGTCGTCGGATCACATTATTAGGTTATTGAAAGACGTGACGTTGATGATAAGACCCATTTTTTTTTCTCTTTTTTTTTTTTTTATTTTATGCGGGGGGGGGAGGTAGCGAGTGAGATGGGATGGGGAGACGACGGTCGGTCGGTCGGTCGATCGGTTGAACTAAAAGGGAAAAAAAAAATTTTTTATTTTATTTTATTTAATTTTTTCTTGCTTGGCTTTTGGATAAAAAAAAAATTTAAATAAAACAAGGCTTAAATTGCTTAATCAGTTTTTTTTTTCTTTTTGTTCTAGAATAAAAAAAAAAAACCCTTTTTAAAATTTTATAAAAAAAAAAAAAAGTTTTCCTGGAGAAAAAGAAAAAAAAAAAAAAAACTTAAAACTGAAACGTTTTCATTTTACGAACGAATTAAAAAAACAAAAAAAAAGAAAAAAAAAGAAAAAAAAAAGTTTTTAAGTGCGTTCGGCGATTAAGCGTTTAATTACTTTTCCCGTTGTCTCGAAAAAAAAAGAAATCTTTTTTTTTTTTTTTTTTTTTTAACTGCAGAAACGTGAAATTGTTAGAATGAGACAGAGAGAGAGAGAGAGAGAGAGAGAGAGAGAGAGAGAGAAAGAAACAAATAGATATAATGATTAAGATATAGAAAAACACTAAGGGGGGAGGCAGAGAGAAAGAGGGAGGAATATTTTTGAGAGAATGTGGGAGAAGGAAAAAAAAAAAAAATAAGCAAAGAGAGAGAGAGAGACCAAGGTATGGAAAAATAGTTAAAAACACAGAGAGAGAAAAAAAAACATGACTGAGGAAAAAAGAGAGAGAGAGAGAGAGAAAGACCAAGATGTAGGAAAATAGTTAAAAACACATAGAAAGAGAAAAAGAGGGAAAGATAAAGGTATAGAAAAATAGTTAAAGAAATAAAGGGAGAGAGAAAGAAAAGTACAAACAGATAGATTAAAGGAAGAGAGAGAGAGAGAGAGAAAATGAGGGAAAAATCAAGATATAGAAAAAAGTTATAGAAAAAAAGAGAGAGAAGAATAAGACTGAGAAAAAGAGAGAGAAAGAAAAATAGAAACAGATAGGTAAAAAATGAGAGACAGAGAGAGAGAGAAAAGATATGTTTTAGTTAAAAAAATTTTTTTTTTTTTTTTATTACTCTCGAAAAAATTTTTCTGCGATTCTACCAAAAACATTTGGTATTTGCGACGAATGTTCTAGAAATAAACAATTTTTTCGTGACGTTTTTTCTTTCTCTTTCTCTTTCTTTTTCTTTCTTTCTTTCCCCTTTCGCCATCTTTTTTTTTTTTTTATTTTTCATTTTTTTTTTATTTTTTAACACTTTTTTATTTTTTATTTTTCAAAAAGAAATTAATACAAACAAACATATTGACAAATTATGTTTATTTAAAAAAGAAAAAAAAAACAGGGGAAAAGGTGAAATTTGATATTGGAAAAGAGAGAGAGAGAGAGAGAAAAAAGAAAATTTATATTAAAGATTTTTTTTTTTTTATAAAACAAATTACAAAAACGTCACAAAAAATAAAAGTTTAAAAAAAAAAGGAAAGAGAGAGAAAACCTCTAAAAAGGATCTCGAATTCTTTTTCAACCCCCCCTCTCTCTCTCTCTCTCTCTTAAATCCTTTTCAAAGCTCTCAACTTACAAATTAATTGGTTTTATTCCTTTATCGATACAACGCAGGCATTCCCGGATTTGATGCACTTTGGCAACAACAAGTTTTCCCTGTTTCTCTCTCTCTCTCTCTCTCTCTCTCTTATTACGATGGCATCGAATCACCGTCGACGTCACTTCCGTTCGGAAAAATCTCATCTCCCTCCTTTTTATTTTTTTTATTCCCACCACCCACCCCATCCCACTTCCTCACGTGATATTAATTTTAATTTCTCATCCAACAAAAAAAAAAAAGAAAAGTGCGCGAAACTGCGTGACGTGACGTATAAGTTTAAAAATTCGTCTGCTTTTTTAAATCAATAATAATAATAATGATAATGAAATAAAAAAAAACGGTTTTATATTTTAAGAAACCTTAATTATTATTATTATTATTATTTACAATAGGAAATAATTTTATTTAAAAAAAAGAAAAAACCCGCGAAAAAAAAAAATTTAAAAATTTAAAAAAATTTTTTAGCGGGTTTTTTTTTCGTGACCCCATTTTTTTTTTTGTTAAATAAAATTAGTTTTATTATTATAACGATTTTGTAAATAATTTATTACGTTAAAGTTATTTTAAACAAAAGGATGTTGTTGCTGTTGCTGTTGTTGTTTTTTATTATAACTAAAGCTTCGTGTTTGTCTCTCCCTCTCTCTCTCCCCCTATTTCTCTCTCTCTTTTTCACTCTCTTTACAGCGCGTAAAAAAAGTAATTTAATTAACTTTTTTTTTAATGAATAAAAACTATTTTTTTGTATTCGTTTCCGGTTACTTTCTTAGTTTACTTTCCGGTTTTCTTCTTTGCTTTTCCGGCTACATGATGACGATGACGATGATGATGATGGTGGTGGTGACGGTGATGATAATGATGATGATAACTTAACAGAATTTTTTTCATTTTTAAACTTAAATTTTTTTTTTTTGAGTGTAAAATTCGTTCGATGAATGAAACGTTTCAATGAATGACGTTTTCGATTTGATGACGTAAACCACAACAACAACAACAACAACAATAATAATAATAATATTAATAATAATAATATTAATAATAATAATATTAATAATAATAATAATAATAATAATAATAATAATAATAATAATAATAATAAACGATGGTTTTTTTTTTTTCGTTTTCGCTGCCGTTGGGTTCTTTTTTTTTCCTCTAGGATGTTTGTCGATTGTCCGGGATTTTAATTGTTTGTTGATTGGTTGTCCGGGATGTTAATTGTTTGTTCGTTTGTTCGCGTGAAGTTTCTTTTTACTCCGGTCTTCGTTCGTTGATGAAAAGTTTCAAGTGTTTTAAATTTAAAAAAAAAAAAAAAAAATGAAGAATCGGAAAATTCTAGAAAGAAAAATAATTACCGGGTTTATGATGATTACTCGATTACAAGAGCTGATTATTAAAAGGTTAATAAAATCTAAAAAGGCGATGACAACGATGACGATGATGATGATGATGATGATGAAACCCCACTTGAGATTGGTTATTGGAAACTTAAGAGTGAAAGAAAAAATTAAAAAAAAAAGGGAAAGTCAATGAATCGGAGAAAGTTTTTTAAAAAAAAAAACGGTGAAATTGAAAATGGGAAAAAAAAAGAAAAAATTGAATGAGTGAAAGAGTTGTTTGTATAAGAGAGAGAGAGGGATATAAGCGAACTTTGACCCCTTGTATTATATTTTATCGATTCTTAAAACATAATGAAAATAAGGTATCAATTAAAAATTTTTTTTAATTTTATCAATTTCTTAACTTGTACGGAAAATTAGTCAAGAATGATAAAAAACGAACAAGGAGGTAGAGAGAGAAAGGGAAAGAGGGAGAGGAAGAAAAAAAGGGAAAGGCGAAAAAAAAGAGAGGGGTAACAAAAATGATGAGAGAGAAAAAAGAGAAAGAAAGAGAAAGAGAGAAATGAGAGGACGGGGAAAGACGAGAGAAATGAAAGAAGCAAAAGGTAGAGATATAAAAGAAAAGCTAGAGAAAAAGAGAAAGAAAGAGATGAGGAAAGAGAGAAGTAAAGAGGAATTATTATGAGAAAGAGAGAAAATTACTAGGATGATAGAAAAGAGGAAGAAAAAAAGAGAGAGATAGATAGATAGATAGGTACAGATAAAAAGAAAGAAGAGTGACAAGAGTGAGGAGAGAGAGAGAGAGAGAGAGAGACAGAAAGAGGCAGAGAAAATAAAAAATAAGATTAAAAAGAGAAAGACTAGAAAAAAAAAAGTGTAGAAAGAGAGAGAGAAAGAAAGAAGAATAAAGGTAGAAGAAAAAGCAGAGAAAAACGAGAGAGAAAGAGAATAAAACTTTTTACTTTTCCTCCCTTTTTCCTCTCCTCTTTTTTTCCCAAATAAAAATTTTACGATTTTACTTCCGTTTTTCTTTTTATTATTATTATCACACCGAGATAAAAAAAAAAGAAAACAATGATGCCAACATTATAATGTGAAAATCATTTTTTGATGGGTGAGTTATTATTATTTTTTATATTTAAAATTTTCATTCTTGTTTTTGATTTTTTCTTCTCCTTCTTCTTCTTCATTTTTCACCTCCTCACATTTTTTTCATTTTATTATTATTATTTTTTTTACTTTTTAACAATCGCGCTATAAAATTTCCCCCTCCTCCCCTTCCCCCTTATTTTTTTTCCGCTCTAAACTCACATGGGAAAAGTGAAAGAGAGAGGGGAAAAACGTTTTCGTTTTTATCCGTTCGTTATTGTTTTTTTTTTTTTAAATTTAAAAATATATAAATCAAGTGAGAAAAGGTAAAAGCAACAACAAACAACAAACAACAACAACAAACAAAGTTTTTATAACGTTAAAAAAAAAAAAATTTACGTTCAGAATGTGATAAATAATAATAGTTAATAAAAACTTTTATTTATTTATTTATTTACATTTAACAAAAAAAAATAATAAAAATTTTTTATTTTTTATTTATCGAACGATATATCGAAAAATATCGAAATCGTTTAAAACAACAACAACAACAAACCAACTGGCAAAAAGTTGTTTTTACTTTTTGGTATTTTTTTAAACTAAAAAAAAAAATTATTGACGTGGTTTAATTACAAAAAAAAAAAAAAAATCGATTCTAATGCCACTCTAGTAATTTTTCGTTACGTAATAATGATGATAATGATGATAATGATAATAATAATAATTTAGTTTTTTTTTTAATAGGGCGTAATTTATTCGATTGCGTAATGTTCTGTATAGCGCTTTAAAAAAAAATTTTTTTTATTATTATAGAATGAAATTAAAGGGTGAGGGGGAAGGGAGAGGATGGAGGGGAGGGAAGGGAAGAGGAAAATTCGAATTTTGCCAAAATCAGTGAATAAAAAATTAACGTTTGAAATAAATGGGGTTGAAATGTAAAAAAAAAAAAAAAAATCTATCGACTGGATACGTCCCCCTTTTTTTTTTTTTTTTTTTTTGGATGGGATAACGAAATGTTGGAAATGAATCCAAAAGGGAAGAAAAGTGGGGGAGGGGAGGAAATCCTCTTCCTCCTCTTCCTGGAAAAAAAAGGAGAAAAAGTTTTTTTTTTTTTTTGCATAAAATAAAAATAATTTATAAATTGACGGTTGGGGAGAAGGGAACGGGGGAGGGTGGTAAGGGATCCGGGGTGCGAGGGGGGGGTGCAAGCCATTAAACTTAATAAAAAAAAACGGGATCGGAATTTTTTTTTTTTGTTCGAAATGATATAATCGTTAAATTAAATTTAAAAAAAAAAAAAAGGACGACAAGAGTAGGAGAAAAATTTTAAATGACAAGTTTCGATTCGATATATCGTATCGTAATAGAAGAAATGTTTAGGGTGATTATACACTTCCGGTTTTTTAAAGTTTATTATTTTATTCGCGGGCCGTGAATTTTTCTATTTTTTTTTTTTTTTTTTGGTTATTTGGAAACAAATCGAAAAAATTATTATTTATATAAAAGAGATAAAAAAAATTTAAAAAAACGATTGATCGATTCATCGATCGATTGATCGCTTTAAGGAAAAAAAAAGAAAGAAATGAAAGATGTTAAAAGAAAAGAAAACAGTTATGACATGTTTTTGAATTGAAAATTGAATGAAACAAAACCTTTGGGCGAAATTGATTCGAAAGTTAAAAAAATAAGAAAGAAAATTGTCATAAAAATAAAAGTGGCCGGAAAATGTAGTATTTGGATCCCACTCCCTTCCTCACCCCCTTTTTTTCCGTTTTGAAATTTGAAAATAAATTTTTTTTTGTTTTTTGTGGACGATAAAAATACGTTTATTAAATTTAGATAGAGAGAGAGGGAGGAAGTTATGATAATGATGTTGGGGGAAAATGATGAAAAAGATAGATGAATAAATAAATAGAAAACAAGGGGAACAAGAAAACAAGAAAAAAGGAAAAGGAAAAGAAAAGGAAAAAAAAGAAATTAAAAAAGAGACAGAGAGAGGGGGAAGGGAAAGTAAAAGAAAATAGTGAAAAAGGAATAACGAAAAAAAAGGACAGAAGAAAAGAGAAAAAGAAAGAGAGAGGAAGAGAAAGTAAAAGAAAAGTATTGAAAAGAAAATAAGAAAAAAAAAAGAGACAGAAAGAAATAGAAAAAGAAAATAAGAGAAAGTAATAGAAAAAAAAGGGAAACCAAAAAAGGAGAAAAGAAAGAGAAAAGTAGAAGAAAAAAGGAAAAAGAGAAAAAAAGAAAAAGAAAAATGAAAGTTTTCCGAAGGAGAAAAAAGAAAAAAAAAACAATTATTATTATTATTATTATTATAGTTTTTTAATCTTCGTCACAGTTTAAAAAGATTTTTTTTAAATTTTCGAAAGAAAAACAAAAAAATTATCTTTCACGTTGTTTCCCCTCACCCTCCCCCCGCAAAAAAAAGAAGAAAATTTTGTTCTTTTTCTATCATTTTAATATTGTCAACAGCAACAACAGCAGGAGCAACAGAAGCAGAAGCAACAAAAAAAGTGCTTTTAAAGTGCGTTATATGACTTTTAAAACTGAAAAACATTAAGTCAAACTTGTTTATCTACATCTCGAAAAAAAAAAAGACGAAGAGAAAAGAGAAAGAGAGAGAGAGAGAAATGAAAGGCGAGAGAAAATAATAATAATAATATAGTTTAGAAATTTCTAGAAGAACAAATTATAAAATATAAGTAAAAAAAATTTTTTTTTTTTTTTTTACGTATAAACTAAAACTTTATTCACGTAGTGGAAAAGTAATTTTACGTAATGTAAAACATTCTTCTCTCTCTCTCTCTCTCTTTATCTCTCTTTCTCCCCATCTCTCTCTTTTTCCGGTTTTTTACCGGAAATATGACCTTACTCGTTTTTTAATAATATCGAGAGACGTCGGAAGCGTCGGCATCGTTTTCTTTAATATATATTAAGTATAAATCGTCGAATTTAAAAATCAAAGAGAGAGAGAGAGAGAAAATGATATAAACAAATCGTACTGATAACGTGGAAAGTGATAAGAAAAAGAAGAAGCAGACGATATTAAGGACACGAATTTAGAATTTTATTGAAATCGAATATTCTGGAAAGAAATCCGTCGATGACGTCATAAAAAAAATTTTTTTTTCTTTTCCTCCTATTCATTTTATTTATTTTAAATAAGACGTTTTATGTCGTGTAATTAGAAAAAAATTATAATTTTTTTTTTTAATAAAATCTTACGTTAAAATACTCTTCGGATGAAGAAGGAGGAGGGAATAAACGTGGGATTAGAAATTTTTTTTTTTTTTGACGAAATAAAATAGTTAAAAAAAAAAAAGAAAACATATCGAATCGGTTTCTTTTTAAATTGTACGTGTCAACAACATATTGACGTGTTTTCTCTGGAACAACAAAAAATCGTTTTTTTTTTTTTTTTTTTGGCAAATTCGATCTCGTGTTATCCCGAAAAATCACAATTCGTCGTATCAGCAGATTTTATTTCGTTAAAAAAAATCAATTCAAACGAATAAATAATAATAATAATTATTATTATAATTACGAGAGAATTTTTTTTAAAAGTCTATTGCCACAGTGTTTAGTTTCTAGTGCCACGATGTTTTATTTTTATTGCCACGTCTTTTTAAATGTGTAGTGCCACGTTTTTTTTCTTACAGAACGAATGATTATTGTTACTTTTTTTAAATATATATTTATTGGGGGAATCGTTCCGGTCTCCCTAAAATTTTTCTTCCCGATTCGAATAATTCCGGGATGGTGGGGGGAGAGGGGAGGCAGAAAAGTCGGTCATTGAACAGGAGAGTCTTGTCCGGGAAGACAAAAAAAAAATGAATGAGGGAAGCGACTTCGAAAAGGTTGGATAAAGTTAAAAAGGTGCGGGTAGAGTTGAGAATGGAAATGATTTTACCTTAACCAATCAGGTAGGGGGAAAAGAGAGGAAGAAGGAGGGGATGAGGTAGAATAATATTGAAAAGTGGAGGGGGATGATACGACGAAGGTAACCAATCAGGTAGTGGGAAAAACTGGTAAAGAGAAAGTGGGAGAATAAATAAGCCGGTTGGCCAATCAGGTACGAGAAAATAGAGAACAAGGGGAGAATAAGTGGGAAAGAGTGATGGAGGGGGAATTAGAAAAACAAAAGGAGGGGGAGGGGAAGGGAGGAGAGGGAGGGAGAAAAATGAAAAAATGAAAAAAGAAAAAAAAAAATTGATCGCAATTAAAATTTGATTACACGGTAAAATAATATCCCATTTCTATGCTAATTTATAAATTTGTTATTCGCGTTCGTCTTGTTTCCGTTTCACGATCCGGTTGTTATAATAATAATAATCTTTCAATTCGTCCGGAGCCCTTTTTCGACTTGTTGTTATTATTATTATTATATAACGTTTAAATTACCTTCGGGGGAAGGAAGTTTGTCTCGCAACATTCCATCATAATATTTTCTCCATATCTTATTTTTCAATCTCTTTCTCTCTCTCTCACTCTCTCACTTCATTTCAATTTAATATAACCAATTTTTATTTTTTTTCGAAACGAGATTCGAAATTACGTAAAAAAAAAAAAAAAAAAACGTGTAAAAAGAAAAAAAGCGCGGGAAATTGAAAAATTTAAAAAAAAAATAAAAATTTTTAGTTGGAAAGTTTTTTATTATTATTATTATTATAATTGTTTTGATATTATGTTCGGTACGTTTGTTAAAATGTTTGTTGAATTGTTGTTTTATGTTTTATGTTGAAAGGAAAACCTGATACCCCCCCACTTCAATCAGAGCCCCCCCAAATCTTTAACAAGAGTTTTGATTTTTTGTTTTTTTTTTTCAAACGATACCCGTAAATAATTATTATTATTATTTCTTTTTTAAATTTCTTAATCATTTTTTTTTTATTTACAAAGGGGATTACGAAGGTTATGTGATGGAAACATTCGTTTCCGTTTTAACCATTTCCGGACTTCCCGCGGGTAAAAACTTAAATTTGATGATTGTTAACGATCGATTTCATCGATGATGATGATGTTGTTGTTAATGATTCGAATTATGAATTTAGAAAAAAGTGGAAAGATTTCGTAATTTTTCCAAAGAAACGGGAAAAAAAAGAAGAAAAAGGAGGAAAGAGAAAAGGGAGAAAAAAAGTACGAGAAACCAAAAAAAAAGGAAAAAGAAAAAGAAAGAGAAAAAGGAGTAAATAAAGAAGTAAAATGTGAAAAATTTATGGGTTTTAGTCTTTATTAACGTGTTCGTTCGCCTTTTTTTTTTTTTTTTATTTATTTACGGTATATTCTCTCTCTCTCTCTCTCTCTTTCTTTCCCTTTCTCTCTTTTTCTATCTCTCTCTTCGTGTTACACCCGTTCGGTGTAAGTGCTCTCAAATTTATTTTTATTCTTTAGTTTTTTTTTTTCCCCTTAAATTTTTCACCGCCTTATTCGGTTGTTTTGAATATGGCGGCGGATGATTACGATTCTTTCCCCCCTCTCCTTCTTCTTCGCTCTCAGAGAGAATAAGATGGAGTGAAGAGGGAAATAGGGAGGTCGGAGTAAAAAGAAAAAAAAAACAAAAACAGAGACAGTGGAAAAGAGAGAGAGAGAGAGAGAGAAAAATTATTTTTTTGTTTTGAAAAAAATATATTGAAAGACCGAACTATCGACCAATCAGAATTCGTAAAAAAAATATAATAATAATGATGATAATTTTTAATCCTATTCCGTTTCTTTTGAATTTGAATTATTTATTTATGGTTGATGATGATGTTGATGATGACAATGATGATGATGATGATGATGATGATGATGTTGGTGACGATGATGATGATGATAATGTTGATGATGATGAGAATGATGACGTTGATGACGATGATGATGATGATAATGTTGATGATGATGAGAATGATGACGTTGGTGACGATGATGATGATGATCGTAATGGTGGTGGTTGGGATGATGATGATGATGATGCTTATATAATACGCACGTGGAAATTTTGTTTTTTTTTCTTTCCATTTTTTCCGAAAATTTAAATTTTGAAAATATTCGTGAGTCAGTCATAGAGAAAAAGATTAACGAGGTTAAATTTTAAATTAAAAATTCATAATTGAAATCAAAGAGTAGAGTAGGAAAAAAAAAATATATATATAAAACGAAAAGAAAATTCATCGTTTTTATTTATTAAATTTTGCTTCTTCTCTCTCTCCCAGCCGCCCTCCACTTCCCCCTCGCCCCCCTCAAAAAGAAAAAAAAGGCAAAATATTAAAAAGAGGTAACCGAAATAAATAAAAAAAAAAGAAAATTTATTTGTGCGTATATATATAAAAAAATTAAATTAAAGTACTTAAATATTTTATTTCACAAACGTTTTAGTCGAGGACCATTAGAAAAAGAAAATTTTTTTTTTTTTTTAACTAACGAGATTATTAAAATCTCATAATAAATAAGATTTAATTTAATGTTGTAAAAGTGGAGGAAAAAAAAAAAAAGTTTACGAGAGTGGAACAGAACACAAAAAAAGAAAAAAGCGAGAGGAAAAGTATCTAAAATGAATGAAATTGAAAAAGAGTTAAAGAGAATAATAAATACGATGTGAAAAAAAAGAAGAAGAAGAAGGAGAAAAAGGAAGGAAAAAAGAAAGAAAAAAATAATTTTTCCTTTGATAATAATAATGATAATAAAATTAATATAAAAGGATGAAGTAAACGAAAGAAAAACAAATATTTAACGGAGAAGGGAAAAAAAAGAATTTGGATATGCGAACCCAACTTTGGAGTGATGGGGAGAAAGAGGGAGAGAAAAGAGAGGGGGAGAAGAAGAGAAAACATGGCGGATAATAGAAAATGATAGCATCGAATAAAACAAAAAAAAAAAAAAAAAAAAAGAAAACCCGAGGGCAGATTACATTATGTTGTTATATGATGTAACATATAACGTAAAATATATAAAAATAGAAAGGAAAAAAATATAAGATTGGTAAAATTATATTGTCAAAGGATAAAAAAAAAGGAAAAAAGGAAAAAAAAATGAAAAACAAATACACACCTGAGTCGTCGTGTGGTGTAAAAACTTCCCCCCTTCCCCCCGGAAAAAAAAGAAGAAATAAAAGATTTAACTTGAGAAATATTTTGGAGAGTTTTTTTTTTTTTTTGTAAAGGTTATTTACCTTTCGTTATATAAATAATAATAATAATAATACGTGGAAGAAAAGAAATAGAAAATGATTAGATAAGATGTTAAAAAAAATAAAACGTGTAATTAGAAAGAGAAAAAAAGTTAAAAATATTAAAAGTAAATCTTTATAAAATCGTGTTTTATCGATGTGAATGAACTTTAAAACGTTTAAAAAAAAAGGAAGGAAGAAAGAAAGAAAGGAAAAGGAAAGAAGAAAAAGGAATAAACCTTTTTTTTATTATTATTATAATCAAAGGTTGATGTTGTGAGGTGAAAAGGAAAAAGTTTTAAAAAAAAAAACAACCGCAAAATTAAATATTTTTGTTTTTAAGGTTTCGTCAAAAGAGTTTTTTTTTTTTTCGTTCGATTTTTTTATTATTTTTCCTTTTGCTTTGTTTGGTAAAAAAAAGGAAAAAAGGAACAAGAAAAATGGAGAAAAAAAGGAAAAAAAACGACGTTGATGACCATTAAGGGGAACTTTTCAAATGTTTTTTTTTTTTCTCCCCCATTTTATTGCTTTTTTTATACGCGTTAAGGGAAACTGAGTTTTAATATAAAATCTAGCATTTGCTTTCTTACCTCCCCTTCCACCTCCTCCTCATTACCTCTTTTTTACGTTCCCCTTAGCTCCCCCTCTACCGATCCTCCGTCTTGGGAAAAAAAAAAGAATACGTGAAATCGAGAAATTCAAACTTTTTCCCGCGCATTTTTAAATATCTCGTCGCGTGTGACGTCATAATAAAGTTCATTCAAAAATATCCCGGTTATTGTTACGAATCGATAATAATTGATTTTCCTTAAAATCGTCTGCTATAATTAATAAAATCTTCTGCTATAATTAATAAAATCTTCTGCTATTTATTTATTTATTTTTTTTTTTTCGTATAAAAATTTCATCATTATTATTATTCTCACGCGAATATGAGCGAAATTAAAAAAAAAAAAAAAAGTTTCTTGACGATTGTAGTTTAATCGTCCGCCATTACTTTTTTTGTCAACCATTACTTTTTTTTTTATCTTCCATTAATTTTTTTGTCTTCCATTAATTTTTATCGACCAATGAGAATCATTATATTGATTATTTTGATGGCCGCCGCACGCGGCCATTATTGTTTTTAATTAATTAACATATGATATAAGAAAAATTGATAAAAGATTACTGTTACCTTTATTATTCTTATAATTACGATTGTCAACTTAAAAAAAAAAAAAAAATTTCTTGTATTGTTATTTCATTTCACATTTCGTAAAGGACCTTGTGGGCGGAGAAATCGTTTATTGTAATTATAATAATGATGATAAAAATAATAATGATGATAAAAATAATAATGATAGAAATTTTAACGTTTAAACGTTTAAGGAATAAAAATTCGTTAATTATAATATTTTCCGGCGGTGTTTGGTAAACAATTCATTTCGATTTGTTTTTAAAAAGAATTTTTTTTCCTTTGTGGGTGCGTGAGTGCGTGAGCACGCACGCGAATCGCTAAATAAAAAAAAATTTTTTCGTATGAAAATTTCATTATTATTATTATTCTCACGCGAATATGTGCGAAATTTAAAAAAAAAAAAAAAAGTTTCTTGACGATTGTAGTTTAATCGTCCGCCATTTTTGTTGTTGTCAACAATTAATTTTTTTTTGTCAACCATTAATTTTTTTATCTTCCATTAATTTTTATCGACCAATGAGAATCATTATATTGATTATTTTGATGGCTGCCGCACGCGGCCATTATTGTTTTTAATTAATTAACATATGATATAAGAAAAATTGATAAAAGATTACTGTTGTCAGTATTATTCTTATAATTACGATTGTCAACTTAAAAAAAAAAAAATTTCTTGTATTGTTATTTTATTTCACATTTCGTAAAGAACCTTGGAGGCGGAGAAATCGTTTATTATAATAATAATAATGATAGTAATTTTAACGTTTAACCGTTTAAGGAATAAAAATTCGTTAATTATAATATTTTGCGGTGGTGTTTGTTAAATAATTCATTTCGATTTGTTTTTAAAAGGAATTTTTTTCCTTTGTGAGTGCGTGAGTGCGTGAGCACGCACGCGAATCGCTAAATAAAAAAAAAAAAAAGGAAAAAATTATTTACATAAAAATTATTTCTTTTTTTTTATTTTTATTTTTTTTTATTCTTTTGGGAATAAAGGAAGGAAAGTGGAAAGGGGGAGGAGAGAGAGAAAGAGAGAGAGAGAGAAAAATAAAAGTTGTGGAATTTCAACTTTTTTTTTTTCATTTAAATTTTCCAGTTAATAGAAAAAGGAAAATCGATTCGGTACAAAAAAAAATAATACGGGAAGACGACGAAAAAAAGATCGAACGATCAACTAATCAGAATAAGTAAGAAAAACAATTATTATTATTATTATTTTTTTATTTTTAAATTTGGTTTGTTTTATCATCATCGTTATCATCATCATCGAAAAAAATTTCTAATAGACAAAGGACTCGAATCTCTCTCTCTCTCTCTCTCTTTTATCGTGCCTTATTTGCGCAGAAAATTTTTTTTTTTTTTTTTTTTTCGAATACATGAAAGTTTCTCTCTCTTTCTCGCTCTTTTTCCCTTTCTGTTTCTCTTTCTCTTTCCCATTTTCCCCTTTCTCTCGCTCTCTCTTTTCAAAAAAAAAAAAAAAAAAAAAGAAACTTTATCCGATATACGTCATTAAATAATTAAATTTTATTTTTTTTTTTTTTTAATGAGAAAACTTTTTTTTTAAAAAAAAAAAAACAAAAAAAATAGTTAGTTAATGGATATATTTATTTATTTATTAACATTTTTATTTATTTATATTTATATTTATATACATACAGAAGATACATAAATTTTTTATTTAATTAAATTATTACCGTTTTTATTTTATTTATTTTTATTTTCAAAATGAAATTTTTTTTTAAATAATCTACTATTATTATTATTATCGGAGTTGAATTGTTTTCACGGTTATATTAGAGAAGTTTTTTTTTTTTTGGGGGGGTTTTTAAGAAGAAAAAATTTCGGTCAAGAACGTGTCAGTAGAATTTTATCGCGATCGAAAAATTATATCCGGTTTCTCGTCGTCATCATCATTTTTATTTCGGATTTAAATATGACGGTCGTGAAACGTGGCGTGCGTTATTTAATTTTTTAAAATTTTTTTCCCGCGTAAAAATCATCGTTTAAATTTTTTCTTAAACCACGTCAAAATGGAAAAAAAAATTAATTTTTTTTTTTTTTTTTTTTTTTTTTTTGCGGACGTGTCGTCGTGGAAGAAACAAAAAAAAAAAAAAAAAAGAAAAAGTTTCGTAACTGGAAAAAAAAAATTTTTTTTTCTTTTTTCCTTTTCCGGTTTTCCCCCCCCTTCCCCCCCTACCCCCGTTCACAAACTCTTTTTCTAAAAATCTTTTTTTTTTTTTTTTTTTCTTAAACTTTTTTTTTCTATTGGTTTGGGAGAAAAAAAAAAAAACTAAAAATTTAAGAGATTTTCGTTAACAAAAAAAGAAAAAGAAAATGGCGAAGTAAAACGGAAGTATTTCATTTTGAGAAAAAAAAAAATTTTTGTTTTTGTTTTTCTTTGTTTAAACTCATTTCCCATTTTTCGTTTTCCTTGTTGTTTTTCGATTCTTCCACCGCACGACGTTTAATTTACAACGTCAACGACAGCAACAGCGAAAAAAATCAGTCAGAAAACGGGGGAAAATTTTTTTTTTTTTTACGAATATAAAATATAAATATTTAAAAAAAACAACGATTATGTTGGCACTAATGGAAACAAATTGTTTTTTTTTTTTGTCATGTCCAAATAAGGAAATTAACAAAAGTTTCATTCACGTTCGCATTATTACTAATATTTATGTGTGCACGCGTGTGAATGCGTGCGCACGCGCACGCCCACACATACGCACGCACGTTTTCTATATATTTACGACGGTTAAAATGGAGTCATAAATTTCAAAAAAAAAAAAAAATAAATATGGCGATAGAAAAAAAAAAATCCGAAAAACCGTTTTATATATTTTCTTTTACCTCCCCCTTTTCTCTCTCCTTCCCCTTCCTCTCTCTCTCACTCCCTCCCCCGCCCCCTCTCTCTTTTTTTCCCTTCATTGAAAAAAATAAATTTTAAAAAATGAGTTTGGAATTTTTTTTTTTTTTTTTTTTTGTAGTAACCGCAAATAATGAAAAAATATTTATTTATTTTTTCTTTCTTTCTTTTTTTTCTTGTTCGACGACACGAATCCTACCACGACGACACGATTAAATTTATTTATTTATTTATTTTCGTTTTTTTTTTTTTTTTTTTTTTTTTTCGAAATTTTGCAAAAGGTTTAAAATCCCTCGCGATTTAATTTCCGTTTCCGAACCCTCCCCCCTCCCCCCCCCGATAAATTTATCGTAAAAAACTCGTAGTTTGGTGTATGTATAATTTGTTAACATGAGTGTACGTGAATTCGTGAAAAATGAATGAATGAATGAATGAATGAATTAACGATGGTAGGAAGGAAAAGAGGAAAAGTGACAAGGAAAAGGAAGTAGTACGGAACCGACGAACGAACGAACAAACGAACGAATGAATTTTTTTTTTTTTATATGAAATTTTTCATTTGGAAAATTAAGGTAAAAAAAAAAAAGACAAAACAAACAAACGAAACAAACGAGGAAACAAACGAGGAAAGGAACAAACGAGAATTTAAAAAAAAAAAAAAAAAAAAAATTCGTAAATGACATTTTACACGGTCGAACCATTTTTATTTTTATTTTTATTTTCCTTCTATTTCGTTCGAATCGTTTCGTGTGCGTGCGTGTGCGTGGGTGCGTGTGGGGGCGTGTGCGTTTTCGTTTATTTATTCACGGTAAGAAAATTTATTTGAAATCTATGTAAATTTTCTCCGAGTGGAGCAAATATTTTTTTTTTTTTGCAAATTATGGTTCGAGTAATTAAATTTCAACCGACCAATTTTCAAACCGTGAATCACCGTCCATTTGCATTTTTTTTTTTTTTTTTTTGGTACTCAAATCTCATTTTAAATTTTTTTATTAAAAATAAAAATAAATAAATTATGACGAATAATAATGATAATAATAATAATAACGACAAAAAAACAACAATGTCACACGACAAACAAAAACAATTTTTATTATTTTTAAACCGTTTCTTTCTCATTAATCATCATCATCATTATTTTTTATTTTTGCACGTATATATGTATATTTAATATATTTTTTATTCTTATTTTAATAATAATAATCGACTAATAATCGAATAATACGATCGAACTGATCGTTTTATTTTATTTTTTTATTTCAAATATTTTATTTATTATTGTTATTATTATTATTATTATTATTATTATTATTATCCACCATTAAACACGACAAGGCTACTTGTCGGAGTTTTTAAGTATTTATCCGAGGTTTCTACCCGATTCCTTAGGGACAAATACTCGAATTTCGGTGGTGCCACTTTATTATAAGATAGCACCACATCAATTCTTGAAGGTCTTCCTGAGTCCGTCTTTTTCGATGGGAACGATTTGTCTCCTGAACTGGGCTCCGGTGACTAACATCTTTGGAGTGGCCAGGGTCAGAAGCAGTGAAATTCACATTCTCGTCGAGCTGCCTCAGGTCGACAGTAGAACAAGATTTTGTTTTTTGGTTCTTACTTTGTCTTGTTCTCATTTTTTTTTGCTCTTTTAAGCCAACAGCACGTGGCGTTCTCAGACGGTCACCCATCCAAGTTTGCACCACGCCCGATGCTGCTTAACTTCGGTGATCGTACGGGAACCGGTGTGACCAGCACGCTATGGCCGTTGGCTTATTATTATTATTATTATTATTATTATTTTCCACCATTAAACACGACAAGGCTACTTGTCGGAGTTTTTAAGTATTTATCCGAGGTTTCTACCCGATTCCTTAGGGACAAATACTCGAATTTCGGTGGTGCCACTTATTATAAGATAGCACCACATCAATTCTTGAAGGTCTTCCTGAGTCCGTCTTTTTCGATGGGAACGATTTGTCTCCTGAACTGGGCTCCGGTGACTAACATCTTTGGAGTGGCCAGGGTCAGAAGCAGTGAAATTCACGTTCTCGTCGAGCTGCCTCAGGTCGACAGTAGAACAAGATTTGTTTTTTGGTTCTTACTTTGTCTTGTTCTCATTTTTTTTTTGCTCTTTTTTAAGCCAACAGCACGTGGCGTTCTCAGACGGTCACCCATCCAAGTTTGCACCACGCCCGATGCTGCTTAACTTCGGTGATCGTACGGGAACCGGTGTGACCAGCACGCTATGGCCGTTGGCTTTTATTATTATTATTTATTATTATTATTATTATTTGTAATTATTTGTAATAAATATTATTATTATTAAAATTAATATTAGTGTCATTAACGAGGGGGAAGGGAAAAAAAGAAAGCGTTAACGAGTATAATAATATTCGCGAGATCGACTTGTTGCCTTTGGATCGTCGATATGATTGGTCGGTTTAAAAATAGCAAAAAAAAGTGGAAGGGGCGGAAAGACGGAAGTGAAACATTTCAAGGTCATGTGGTTTTTGAAAAAAAAGGAGGGAGTTATTACGATCGAATGATTGATTGTGATATTTTTTCGTAAACAAATCGAACGAAATCGTCTCGTTGCTCATTTGAATTTTCTTTCTCCCTCTCTTTCCCCTCCTCTCTTTCCTCTCTCTCTCTTCCTTCGGCACTAAACAATTTATTTTTATTTTTTTTTTATTTTCTTTATTGAGAGAGAGAGAGAGAAATCATTTTAATTTTAATTTCCCGTTTTTATATTCTTTTTATTTTCATTTTTTTATAAATATTAAATAATGTGTATTTTTGTAACCGTTGCAGCGTTCATTATTATTATTATTATTATTATTATTATTATTATTATTATTATTATTATTATTATTAAAATATTCGCCATTTTGGTGGAAGTGGGAGGAAAAACGAGAAAATTATTTCGTATTTAGTTTGTTTTTTTTTTTTTTTTTTGAAAAAAAAGGAGGAGGAGGAGGAAAAAAACAATTTCAGGGAAAATTAAATGTAAAGAATTGAATTTCATCCAGAACTTTTACGGGTCATTGATTACGTTTTAAGCTTTAAAAGTTAATTTATTGATTTATTTAAATTATATCAATTTTATTGGGGAATTGGGAGAGGAGAGAGGTGGAAGGGAGAGGACGGGAGGGGAAACGGGAACAGGATCGTTTTTTTTTTTTTTTTCGTATTTAAATTTATTGTTATTAACGTTTCGATGGACGATTAATTCGTGTTGTATTTTTAAATTTTGTTATTCCCATTCTCTCTCTCTCTCTCTTTCTCTTTCTCTTCTTCATCTCGCGCACGTGGGTGTGCGTGTGTATGTGTGTGTACCTTTCCGTTTTTTAATTAATAATTGAAATTGATTTACATGACTCTATCGTTTTATTATTATTATTTTTTTTTTCGTTGTTGTTGTTGGTATTATTGTCGTCGTCGACGTCGTCGTTTGTCAAATTTGTTAATTCTCTTAGTTTTTCCTCCCTTTCCTCTTTTTCTTTTCTTCCCCCGCCCACCTTTCTCAAATTTATCCAAAATTTTTCATTTTTAAACCTTTTCTATTTTTTTTTTTATTTTTTTCGTGAACTTTAAGAAAAAAGTTTATAATTATTTTTAAGAAGTTTTATTTTTATTTTTTTATCTCGTAAATACGTTTTTTCACACGAAAAATTTGACTTATCAAAGGAAAAAAAAGAAAAGTAAAAAAAGGAAAGAAAAAAAAGGAAAGCATGTTTTGAAAATTCTGTTGTGTTAGGAAAAGATAGTATACGATGTTGAAAAAAGAAAAGAAAAGAAGAAGATGAAAAGTTATTAAGTTTTTTTAGTTTTGTTAACATCATCGTCTTTTATTTTCCGCCATTTTCTTAAAAAGGTTTTATTATTATTATTATTATTATTATTATTATTATTATTATTATTATTATTATTATTATTATTATTTTGTTATAATTTTTATTTTTTTTCAAAAAATAAAAATCTCCTACTTTTTTACAACGGCGAAATGTTAACATTGAAATTTTACCTAAAAAATTTATTTGATTTTTTTTTATTGCCTGTCTTTTCTCTCTCTGTCTTCCTATCTATTTATCTATCTTTCATTTACGCACTTTCATTTACGCACTTCCTATCCATCCATCTCTCAATTTCTTCCTTTTC
Organism: Pediculus humanus corporis; assembly: GCF_000006295.1. Classification (NCBI taxonomy): domain Eukaryota; kingdom Metazoa; phylum Arthropoda; class Insecta; order Psocodea; family Pediculidae; genus Pediculus; species Pediculus humanus. The sequence continues at coordinate 186,843 of NW_002987792.1, forward strand.
ATGCCCTTTTTCTACCTATCTCTCTCTCTCTCTCTCACTACCTATTTATCAATTTCTCTTCCTCACACATTTACGAGTTTCATCCTTTTTTTTCTCTCGTCTTTTCATCCTTTTTCTTACTCTCTCTTTCTCCCTTTTTTTCTCTCCTTTTACTCCTTTCTATCCGTCCCTTTTTTTCCCTCTGTCTCTCTATTCATCTTACTCTCTTTTTCTTTCTGTTTTTCTTTCTTCCTCCTTCTCTCTTTTTCTCTCCTCCCCTCTCTTTTAATTCCTACCTATCTGCCTCTTTCTTTTTTTTATCTATCTTTCTCTTTCCCTTTTTCTCTCTTTCTCTCATTTACTTCCTATCTACCTATTTCTCTCTATCTTCCTCTTTATGCCCTTTTTACACCTACCTCTGTCTCTCTCTCACTTCCTATTTATCCACTTCTCTTCGACACACATACACGTACAAGCAAGCACACATACATGTACGTACGTGTTTTGATCCTTTTTCATATCTCTCTCTCTCTCTTTCTATTTCCATCTATTTCCAAAGTTTTTTTTTCGGTCTTGTGCTCTTTTTCTTCTTCTCTCACTTTTCCATTTGTAATTTAATGTTTTATACAGGAAATGAAAAGACATTTTAAAAGGGTTTTTCCCTTCGTAAGCAGTTTTTTAAACTGTCCATTTTCTCATGTGGTGTAAAATATTTTTAATAATAATAATAATAATAATTTTTTTTGATATCGTATCACGTTGCGGGCACGTTTAAGTTAAGTGAAAGAGAGAGAGAGAGAGAGGGGAGAGTAAGGGATGAGGAGAGAGGGAAAGGAAAAAAGGGTTTGTTTATTTATTATTGGTTTTTTGGTGGATGAGGAAAAAAAAAGGTTAAGGCATAAAATATTTTTATTATTTATAAATTTCTGTCGCAAAAATTTAAATTATTTTAATATATATTTGAGAAATCTCCGCGGGATACAACTACCCCTCTCCCTTTCAAAAAAAAAAAACCGGATGTTCCGGTTTATTTTATTTATTACGTAATGAAATTATTTAAAAAAAAAAAATGGAAATTTTTTTCTTTTTTTTTTTTTATATTTAAACGGTCGAAAGTAAAAATTTCGGTGGTTATAAATTTTTAATGTTTTTTTTACTCTATGGCACGTATTACAAACACACGACGCACGCTCGATGAATAAATTTCAGTCTCTATGATATTATTAATAAAACAAAACAAAAAAAAAAAAAAACATGGCGTCGCCGTTATTTAATTTTACATGAATTAACCGAATTTAAGTTTCGGAAAAAAATTTTTTGTTTTTTTTTGTTCTTAACTTTTCCCCTTTTTAGTGTGTGGATTGTTTTGCTGAAAGTAAGGAAAACACGAATCGTAGCAAAATTACGTGGTTTCAACTTTGCATTAAAAATATAATGCGATAAATAACGGATAAAAAATAATAATAATAATAATAAACGTTTTGCCATTTTGTGACGTAGGGGATATGCTAAACTTTATAATTTTTTCCCACGCGTTTTTCTTTCTTAAAAAAATAAAAAAAATTTTTTTTTTTTTTTGGGTTTTTTTTGGGTAACTAAGAAAATAAAAGAGAGAGAGAACTATAGAAATAGAGAAAGGGGAAGAGAGAGAACTATAGAAATAGAGAAAGGGGAAGACAGAAAATCGAATAAAAAAAACAGAGTTAGAAGTAGAAAAAAAAGAAACTGAAAAAGATATAGAGAAACAGAGAGAAAAATAGAAAGGGTGACAGAAAAAGTAAAAGAGAGAAAGCGAGAAAGAGAAAAATATAGAAATAAAGAAAAAGAGAGAGAGAGAGAGAAAGAAAGTGAAATAGAGAAAGAGACAGAATTAAAGAAAGGGAGGGAGAGAGAGAGAGAGTTCCTACCTTAAAGAATATATAAAAAATTAAAATAAAATTTAACCCAAGTTTTAAAAATTATTATTTTTCTCTATATATTTTTTATATCTTCTGCTTTTTCCAAAAAAAAAAAAAAAAAAGTTTTCCTTTTTTCCTTTTTTTGTCGTAACTTTAGCGCCGACTTTTTCCCACCATTCTCGCGTTATTTTTGCATTTATAATATTAAAAAAAAAAAAAAAAGGAAAATACAATAAAGTCTAAATATATATATATATATATATATGTGTGTGTGTGTGTAAATTCCCAAAGAAAGAGAAGACAACAAAAAAAATCGGTTATGAAAAAAAAAGAGTGAGAGAGAGAGAGAGAGGGAGAAGGAGAGGAAGAGAAAATGAGGGAAATGAAGAAGAGAGAGAGAAAGGTAACGGATATATGGTGATGGTGGGAAAAAAAAGGAAATCAAAAAGTAAACCTTCGTACTTTCCATTGCGTTTATATAAATACGCGAACGCACACGCGCACGCGCACACTTTTTTTTTTTTTAAATAAAAGGGAAAATTAAAATTTAAAAGTTGGCAACATTGCGGTTTGTTGTTGTTGTGGTTGTTAACTACAATGTTATATAATATATCTCAATTAACAAAAATTATAACGAACCGTGGAATTTTGAAATTTTTATTATTAACAAAAAAAAAAAAAATTTTCCCCCTTCCCCCATTTCCTTTTTTCCTTTTTTTCGTTTCCTTTTACTACTCCACGTAATTTGATTTAGTTTTGCACGTTTGGGAAATTTTTTTTTTTTTTTTTTTTCCCCCGTTGCTCCGACAAAAGAAATTTTCATTGAATCGATGAAAATTTACCACTTATACGAATCCCCCCATCATTCTCTCTCTCTCTCTCTCTCTTTCTCTCTCAGTCCCCTTTTTAACCCTTTAACATTCTCTCTCTCTTTTTTGCCTTTCGGGTATATTTTCTCTCTCCCACACGCGGAGAGAAAAAAAAACGCGACTTTTTTTTTTTTGTTTTTTCATTCGATGATAAGAATAATAATAAGAAATTATGACGTGAAAATAGATGATGATGATGATGAGGGTGAATGGTGAGTGGAAGAGGGGAAGGGAAGGAGGGAGAGGAAACAAATCTCGCTTTTTTAAAAATCAATTTTGATTTTTTTCTTTTCTTTTAACTTCTAGAATATTTGTTTTTTTTTCTTTTTTTTTTTTTTGTCAAAATCAAAAATTATTATTATTATTATCATGATACACGAAAACATAGATTTTACATTACGAATTTATTTTATCTTTTTATTTTCTTTTCGCATCTTCCCCCCTTTCCACTCCTCCTCCCAAGTCTCCCACAGGTTCCTCCCCACTTTCCATCCCCACATCCGCCATCCCGTTAAGGCTTTTCTCAAATTTTTTTTTTTTTTTTTTTTTTTTTTTTACGTTTGTGTAACTCTCACCCGCTCCCCTCTCTTTTCCTTCCTCTCTCTCTCTCTCTCTCTCTCTCTCTCTCTCTCACACACATGCAGATATACGCGTTTGTTTTAAAACATTGTTTGTCGTTTTCAATTTTTTCGTTTTCGTTTTTATTTTTATTTTTATTTTTTTTTTACGAATGGAAAAATCAATATAAACACGCACTCACGCACGCACACACGCACATTTACATATATAAATATTTCTTTATTTTTAGCGACGTGCGAGAGGGGGCGTAGATGAGGGGCGACGGCGGGGAGTCTTTCGAAAATGGTTTAAATTTTTTTTTTTTTATTTCGCATCATATCATATCATTTCTTTTTCATTTTTATTGCATTTCCGATATGATTTTCGAGAAAAAGAAGAAAAAAAAATTTTAAAGTGAAAAAAAAAAACACTCCGGAAAATAATTTTCCCATTTTTTTTTGAGAGGAGATGGGGAACGGGGAAAAGTGGAGAAATGGAAGGAGGAGGAAAAAAAGTTGGATTTTTTTTTAAAAAATAAAAAATTTTGGTCGAATCCTTATATTTTATTATTTATGTATTAAATCGGTGTGTTAAATTGAGACATTTTGAAATGGGGGGGGGAGAATGAAAGGGAGAGGGAGAAAAGCGGAAATGATATTTTTTAATTTCCGGTTTTTTTTTAAAATATTAATTTTTGCACGGAAAGAAGAAGAAGAAGGAGAATAAAATTCTTTTTTTTTACGTTTCGGGTTTTATTTATTTATTTATTAATAATAATAATAATAATAATAATAATAATAATAATTACGATGAATTAATTTGATAGTTTAACGAACGTGTCTCACTACCCGGCGGAAGTACCAACGTGAAATCTATTGACACGTTAATTTTTTTTTTTTTTTATCGCAATGAATGAATGGAGATTTCGGTTGTTTTTTCGATAAAATTTTTTAAAAATATTTTTCGATTTGAAAATCGGATAAATAAATGATAATAAAAAAAAAAAAAATTTCTTTAAAGAACATTCTAGAAAAAAAAAATAATTGGGGGAGGGGAAAAAAAGAAAAAATCGTAAAAGTTAAACAAATAAAAAAAGAAACAAAAAATAAATTCGATAAATAAGATAAATAATAAAAAAAAAAAAAAAAAAGAAGAAAAATAAATGAAAAATGTAAACTTTTCATTGTGTAATCAGTAATATGATAGATACAAAGGAAAACAAAGGAAAGAAAAAGGAAAGGAAAAGGTTTTTAATAAAATGATGGACGTTAGTTAAACTTGTTATCATATTATATATATAATGATAAAAAATTTATCCAATTAATTTTTATTTTTATTTGTTTTTTTCGTCTTGTTGCCGATTTAATAATAAAAATATTTTGTCGTCTTTTTTTTCTGTTTTAAATCTGTTCTTTCTCTCTCTGTCTCTCTCTCTTTCTCTCTGCCTCTTTGTGTCCTCTTTTTCTCTGCCTCTTTGTGTCCTCTTTTTCTCTGTCTCATTTCCTCTTCATATCTTATTTCTTTTTCTCTCTCTCTTGCTTTTCATACCCTATTTCTTTGTCTCTCTTTTTCTCACTGTTCTCTTTGTCTTTTCTTTTGTCTCACGTTCTCTTCTTATTGTTTCTTCTGTCTTTTTCTCTTTGTCTTTCTTTTCACGCCCCTTTCTCTTTCTTTCTTACTTTTTTCGCCGGTCTTTTTATTCATTTTGTCAATGTTTCTTTCTCCTTTTTTTTCTCTTTTTCCTGATTCCCTTTTTCTTTCTTTCACCGTTTTTTCTTAGTGTTTCTCTCTTTCCCTCTTTCTCTTTACATCCTTTTTCTTTTTCCTTCCATTTTTTTATCGTCTCTCATTCTCTTTCTTTTGGCTGTTTCTCTTTTTCTTCTTAATTTATTTTTCGTATTCATTCTATCTTTTTAATTTTTTTCCTTTGTTTTTGTTTTTATACATGTTCATAACTCTTTGCATCTTTCTCTCTATCTTTGTTTTACCTTTTAGCCTCTCTCTCTTCTCATTCCCTTTTCTTTCTCTTGTTTTTTAAAAACATCTCTTTGTATATTTCTCTTTTTCTCCCTCCCTCATTCTCTCAAAGTTTTTTTTATTTTTATTTTTTCACTTTTGAGGATTTTGTTATGTCAAAAAAAGTTTTGAAAAAATTTTTTGGACGAAGACGTTCTTTCTCTCTCTCTTTCTCTCTTATTAATTATTAATAGAAACTAAAAATTTAAATGTGCCACGTATTAAATATAATTTCATAATGGCGGCGGCAGCGGCGGCGATGATAATAATAATAATAATAATAAAAGATTTTACAAAATAAACGGATTTCTATGTGTGTGTGTGTGTGTTTAACAAAAGTTTCGGACGTTTTTTTTTCTTTTTCCCCTCTGGGAAATGTATCAATTTAAAATTTTCTCTTTTCTATTGACACGGTTACCTTAGTTATAGAATAATAATAATAATGATGATAATATTTTATTATTTTACTTTCGTTAAGCTTCTTTTATATTCTAGTTAAAGTATTATTTATTATTATTATTATTATTTTATATTTAAGAGTTCGGTTTAAAAGTTTCCAACGGTTTCCTTTGTAAAAGTTAAATTATAATTTTCAAATAAATATATATTTACCGTCCGATTTTTATTTTATTATTATTATCATTATCATCATTATTATTCATTTAATGAAGTTGGAAAATGGTTTTGATGACGTCGAAAAAAAAAGGAAAAAGAAAATCGTATTCGAATCGCGTGCGGCATAATACCCCCAAATGTTGTAAAAGGTTTCGTTCGATGAAATCAAAGGAAAAAAGGATACGAAAAATTTAATTAATTATTACAACGTCGGACAGGTGATTTTTTTTTTTTTTTTTATCACGCACGTTCGAATGATAATAATAATAATGATGATGATGATAAAAAAAGGAAATTAAGTATTCAAATGGGAATCGTCATTATAATAATAATAATAATAATAACGAAAAGGAGGAAAAATTTTTTTTTAATTTCGGAAAAAAAAGGAAAATGGAACGTAAAAAGTTGGAGAGAGAGAAAGAGAAATGCAATTCAAATATAAAATAAAAATAACTACTACTCATAAAAATGTTTTAAGAAGAAGAAAGTGGAAGAAGAAGAAAAAGAAAAAAAAAGAGAAGAAATGAAAATTAAGAATTAATTGAATGTAAATAAGAGAGAGAAAAAAAAAGTGGAGAAAAAGAAAAATAAAAAAGGTGGAGAAAAACCGCAGACGTATTAATGATAGATGAAAGGAATAAGAAGAGGAGGAGAAGGAGGAGAAAGAGGAAGTGAAAGGGAGAAGAAAAAGATGAGGAAAGAATGGAGAGAGAGAAAAAAGCGAAATAAGAAAAAAAAAAGAAAAACAGATACAAAATCTGTTTAGGAAAAAAAAAAAAAATTTAATTAAAAAAAAAAAAGGAAAAATTTCAAAAAGGAAGAAAAAAAAGGAAGAAAGAATTTTTCGTCTGCTACCACTTTATTATTATTATTATTATTATTATTATTATTATTATTATTATTATTATTATTATTATTATTTTTATTTTATTAACGATAAACAAAATTTTTTAAAATGAGAAAATAATTTTTTCCTTTTTTTTTTCTTTTAAAAAAATGATTGGATGATCGAACGTTTACAGTCTCTCTCTCTCTCTCTTTCTCTCATTCTCTCTCTCTCTCTCTCTCTTTTTCTCTTTTTCTTTCTCTCTCGAGGGAAATCAAAGAGTTTAAGTCCATCAATTTGCGGATAATCTAACAAGTCGAATAGTTTTTTTTCTCTTTTTTTTTTTTCTTTCCTTTTTCTTATCTCCCCAAACCTTTGCACTCTTCACACCAATTCCCCCCTTCGACGAATTCGACAACGTCAAAGTTGACAAAACTAATTATTATTATTATTATTATTATTATTATTATTATTTTGTTTTCAACTCTTCCAAATTAATAAACTTGTCAACGAAATTAATTTTAAAAAAACAAACAAACAAACAAATAAAAATTTCTTTTTTTTTTTTTTTTGTTTTCCGCCAATTTTTTTTCCCCAGCCGAGTTTTCACGTTTTCATTGATTTCCCCCCTCTCTCTTTTTCTGCCTCTCGGTGGAAAAAAAAAAAAAAGGAAAAAAATTGTTGATGAATTTTTTGTTCGAAAAAAAAAAAAATTAATTACGTAGCGCTTTATTATTATTATTATTATTAGTATCGTCATCATCATTATCATCATCATTATTATCATCATTATCATCATTTGTGTCCTTTGAATGCAAATGTTACGAAATTTGAATGATAATAATAATAATTGATAATAATAATCGCGAAAATATTTAAAAAAAATTTTTTTTTTTTTGATCGACTCAACGATCGACCAATGAAAAATTTTTATTTTTTTTACATGTTTAGCTTACAGGAAAAATTTTTTCAGGATGAATTTTTAACGTATTTTTTTTTCGTTTTTATCGTGTCATCAGTTCGACGATTTACGCTTTTTACGACGAAATGATTTTTTTTTCTTTTCGCCGGAACTAATAAATGATGGGAAAAAATTATTATTATTATTATATGTGTTTATATTTGCGTGCGTTTTTTTTCAAAATACCGGAAACGCATAAATTAGTTGTTTGAAAAAAAAAAAAAAAAAATTAGTTCCACGTTTGTAATTTTTTTTAACAAAAGGTAAAATTTATTTATTTATTTATTTTGTAAATAAATCCATAAAATTTTTTTTTTTTATGTAAGCATAAGTTTTATTTTTTTTTATCATTTTAAAAGCGTTCGTGGGGAGGTAGAAAGAAGCGGGAGGGAAGAGGTAGGGTGTAAGGGGAGGGGAGAGGAAAAAGAAAGAAAAAAAAAATTGATATTTTACAGGCGGTAACCATAAATTAGAGTTTTACCTTGTAATAAATCAGAAAACCAAATCTGTCAGACTTGATAAAGAGTCTATTGAACCAAAAAATAATACCGAGGTTGAAAGCCAGCCTTAACCCCCCGCCTCGCCCCCCTCTTCCCTCCCCTTATCTCTTTCTCTCCGAGCTTTTACCCTCTCCTATTAGGGTTTCTTCTGCCACCGTCTCTCGTTCTTTTCCTTTCATATATATATATTTATATATCGTCGGTGGTATATCAATTGTTGGAATTGAGCCATCATCCCACCTCGCTACCACCACCACCACCGCCACCGCCGACAATTCTTCTGTCATCATCGTTTTAACCGCCTTAAACCGTCCCTGTTCTTTCTTTCGACCATATATTTTATATTTAGGTTTTCATTTTTATCATTTATTGTTAGAATTATTATTAATAGGTTTTCGTTTTTACTTGTTGTTGTTTTGTTTGTTGTTGTTGTCTTACGAGATGCTGTTGTTGTTGTCGTACGGAATGCTGTAATTGCTTCGTTTGTTGTTGTTGTTTGGAATGTTTTTTTCGATTCGTTTGTTGTTTTTTTTTCGGGATGCTGTTGTTATTGTTTTTATTCGAGATATTGTTGTTGTTATTTTGTTTGTTGTTTTTGTTCGGTATGTTTGTTGTTTTTTTTTTTTTGGAATTCTGTAATTGTTTCGTTTGTTGTTGTTTTTGTTCGGGATGTTTTTTTTGAATCATTTCTTGTTTTTTTTTGTCGGGATGCTGTTGTTGTTGTTTTTGTCTGAGATGTTTTTGTTGTTATTTCGTTTGTTGTTTTTGTTCGGTATGACGTTGTTGTTGTTGTTTCGTTTGTTGTTTTCGTTTAATTCGTCATTGAATATGTTATTGTTTAATTTTTGTACGAGAATATTTTTGTCGTTGAGGTGGTCATTATTGTAGTCTTTTGTCTTATTTGCCCTCGGAGATATTTATTGTTTTTGTTGTTGTTGTTGTTCTTGTTTGTTTGTCATTGGAATTATTATTGTTTCATTTGTCGTTGTTTTCCTTTTTTTTTTTTTTTTTTTTTGAAAAAGTTGTTTTATTTTTCTATTTTTCGTTAGAAATAATCTTTTGTATTTTAATTTGTTGTTAATTAATTTGCTGTAGGGTTTGTTACGGTTGTTGTAGTTGTTGTTGTTATTGTTGTTGTTTTTGTTTTATACATTAACGTATCTGAAAAAACTTTTTCATTTATTTATTATTTTAATCCTTTTTCAATTATTTTGTTTTATGCTTTGCTTGGAAAATAAAATAAAATAAAATAATTTTTTTTTTTCGTTCGTTCGTTCGTTTGTCGTAAAGCCCTTCTTTCCCCTCCCCACGTAAAAGTTTTCCAAAAAAAGTTTTCGTTATTTAATTTATTTGAAAAAATGAAAGAAAAAGAAAAAAAAACTTCGATTTTGAAAAAAAAATAAAATTTATCGGTTCGTTTTTATTTTGATCGTTTATTACTACATCCTTACCGTAATAATAATAACAATAATAATAATAATAATAATAATAATAACAATATTAATAATAATAATAATAATAACAACAACAACCGTTTTCCAATTGTATATATAACGATTTTCGATTCGTAATTAAATTTTTTTCTTTTCTCCGATTTTTTTTTTTTCTCATAGTTTTATTCGTGTCAATAGAAATGGAAAACGAAAAATTTTCATTAAAAATAATATGTGTGTGTGTATTTCATTGATTTTTAAAAAATTTCGTGTCTGTCTTTAGACACGGTAAAGAGAAGGAAAGAAAAGAGAGAGAAAGATATTTATGCATAATGATTAGATTTAAATTTGCATTTTATACGGTTAAGGTCCTCTGCTCTCCCCACTCCCCCCCAAAAAAAGAAAATGTTTATTTTCAAAAGTTTGAATAAACTCAAATGAATTTTGAATAGGTCGAGTTATGTGGATGATGATGATGATGGCGATGGTGGCGGTGGTGGCGATGGCGGCGGTTGGAAACCTTTTTTTTGTTAAAATATTGTAACAAACCGTCAAAGGATAGATAATCACTTGTTCTTTCTTTCATTATTATTATTATTATTATTATTATTTTCGTTCGTTCGTACGTACGTATTTATTCAATCATTCATTCATTCATTCATTCATTGAATACTCGTTCGCTCTTTTCGCCGTGTTATTTAATGATTCGCTCGACGATGTTTATAATACATCATTTTATTATTATTATTATTATTATTTCTTAAATAGTTATGAAATAATTTTAAAACGGCGGATTGCGAGTTTCGTTAGGAGGGTGGGGAAGGGGAGAGGGGGTTAAAGAGAAATTAAAACGTTGGTAGCATTGATTTGTGGTTTTATTTTATTTTCGGTAACTTAAAAAAGTTTTTTTCAAAATGGCGACGGCGGATAAAAAATAATTTTATTATTATTATTATTAAGTAAAATTAAAAGGAATGAAAATGGAAGAAAAAGGAAAAAAATCATAAATCACGGATGCATATCCGGTTATGAAAAAAAAAAAAATATCAAAAACGTTTTTTTTTTTTTCTTTCGTAAAATCTTTTCGGTCGTCGCCATTTTCTTTTTCTTTTCTCAACTGATTTATTAATTTTAAATAATAATAATAATAATAATAATCATCATCGTTATTATTATTCTTACGACATTTGTTTATAAAAAAAAATTAATAGTAATAATAAATTGATGCCAAGAAAAATTTTTTTTTCGTAAAAATAAAACTCGACGCGTCATTTATTTCTCTCTCACTTCCGCTTTCTATCTCTCTCTGTCTATCTCTCTTTCTCTCTTTCCCTCTCTCTCTCTCTTTCACTCACTCACTTGAAATCCCGCGGACCCGTCGGACCGACGGGTCCGACCAAAAAGTTTCAAAGGAAAAACTTAATTAATGTTTAATTGTTGAGGGTCGGTCAAGTTTTCATTTTTTTTTTGTTTTTTTTCCCCTCCCCCTTCCTCTTTAACGAACGCCATTTTGATCTTTTGACACTTTTACAAAAGACCATCACTTGAAAACCCGTTTGTTTGTTTGTTTGTTGTTTTTTGTTTATTCAATTTTATTTTTTTCCTAATAAACTTTTTCGTTGGTTTTGTTTTTGTTTTTTTTATTTTTTTATTCGTTTTGAATTTTAATTTCGATTTTTTCGAAAACAACACATCGTACTTAAAAACTACGAGAAAAATGACGTGTCATTAGATATTAAATTTTGTGAAACATTTAGTAGCGACTGATTGTTTAAAAATTATTTTTAAAAAAATATTTTTTTGTCGAAGTCATCCCTCTCCGTCGCCAACAAAAAACAAAAAGGAAAAAAATCCCCAAAGGAAAGAAAAAAAAAATTTTTTTTTTTTCTAGAATGTAAGGGGATGTTTTTTTTTTTCTCTTCCTTTGTGTGTTTGTTTGAAAAAAAAGTCTAATAATTTCCTTTTGACAGGATTTCCGTTTATGTCATTAGAATTGAGACGTCGAATTTTTTTTTTTTTTCGAATTCGGGTGACGGTTTTCGAATAAAAAAAAAAAAAATATTTAAACTTGGATTTATTATAACAAGTGAAAAAAAAGAAAAAGGAAAGATGTAAAAGGAAAGAAGTAAAAGAAAAGAAAAAAGGAAAAAAAAATTTCGGTTTTTAAGGTAAAAAAAAAAAAAAACTGGAAATAAAATATAAAATATGATTAATTTTTTTTTTTAAATAATAAATTTCTTTTTTTTAATCGTCTTCTGCTTCTTCTTTCTATTATTATTATTATTATAATTATCATTATTATCATCATTAATCGAAAATAAAATATATCGAGTTTTGTTTTTATCGGGGATTACACGTTGAAGTCGTGAAGATTAAACGTGGCGGAAGAGAAAACATCAAACAAAACGTTTCGACTTGTTATGTGACGTCATTAAATACACGAAATCGATGACGTTCGATCGTTTGAATTCCTTTTTTTCCACGACGACGACGATCGAAAATGAATTTTTTTTTCCCTTCAGGTTTTTGATGAAAAACAAACAATAAAAGAAAAAAAACAATGTTTGTTTTGTTTGTTACTCGTCGCCGAATTTTCCGAAAGGAGGTAGTAGGGGAGGAGGGAGAAAGTGTAAGAAAAAAAGAAACAAAAAAAAAAAGGTTTTTTACTAATCGAGTTAAATTAATTGATTAACCGAAAGAGGACAAAGTTTTACTTTTTGGTTTTATATAAAAAAAAAAAAACATGGTCGTGATTTGAATATTGAATTGATCTTGAGTTTAGAGAGAGAGACGAACGATAAAGAAGGGGAGGGGGAAAGAGAGAAAGAAAAGCAATAATAATAAATGAGAGAAAAAAGTTTAGGGAGGGAAAGAGAAAGTTAGATACAAACTGGGTTATAAAAGAAATGGATGGATAAAGGAAAAACCAGAGAGAGAGAGAGAGGAACTGAAAAAGAATTGGAGAACAAGTAAGAGAGAAAGAAAACAAATTGAAAAAGAAATAAAGAGAAAAAGACAGAGAAAGAAAGAGAAAGAAAGAGAAACGAATTGAAAAAAAAAAAAACAGAAAAAAGGTTAAAAAAATAAAGAACTGAAAAGAAAAGAGAGAAAGAAAGGGTCAGGAACTAGCTGAAAGAGAAACAGAGAGAGAGAGAGAGAAAAAAAAACAACTGGAAAAAGAAACTGAAAGAGAGAGAGAGAAAGAAAGGAACTAAAAAAAACCGACAGACAAAGAAAGAAGGAGAGAAAGAAACGAATTGAAGCAAAAAGAGAAAGAGAGAATCGTCGAATATAAGTCGAGGAAAAAACAAAGGAAGTTAGAATGAACCAAACTACCTAAACAGAGAGAGAGAGAGAGAGAACTAGATACAAATCGAAGAAAAAAAAGAGAGAGAAGGAGAGAAAAAAACAAAAAGAGACGAACAGTAAAATAATGAAAGAGAAAGAGAAAGGTAGAGAAACGAACTAAAAAAAGATTAAAAGAACCAAATACGAGTCGAAGAAAGAGCGAGAGAGAGAGAAAGAGAGAAAGAAACAGTAAAATAACGAAGGAGAAAGAGAGAGAGAGAGAGAGAAAGAAAGAAAATTTTTTAAAATCCATTTATACTTTTTTTTTCTTCAAACAATTAAAACAATTCGAGTCAACCGAAATTTTTCCTTTTTTTGATTTGTTTTTCAATTTTTTTTTCTGCCTTGATAAAAAAAAAAAAATTTTTTTTTTTTTATTTTTTAATTTTCCTTCAGTCCCCTTTCCCATCTCCCCGCATCCCCTACCCTCCCCGCCTCTTTTTTTCCTTTTCCGTTACGACGACGACGACGAGAAACATTTCAGGAATTAACTTTATTAGTTTGATTGTCGTTTCAATATATATATATAGTTTTTCTTTCTTGGGATTTTTGTAATTGTTTCTTTCTAGAACTTTCTCTATTTTTTTTTTTTTTTTAATTATGTTTTTATTAATTTTCTCATATTTCTTAACCTTTCCACTCCAATCTCTCTCTCTTTTTCTCTCTCTCTCATATTTCATCCTCTTTTTATTTTCATTTACTCCTCCATTTTTTTTTTTTTTTTGCTTTTCATCGTGATTTTCCTTTTTTTTTTTTTTTTCCTTTTTTTTCATATTTTTTTCATATTTTCTTTCCATCATTTATTTACCGACAAAAAAGGAAAATCTAAAAAAGGAAAAATGACGTCACGACGGTCGTCCGTTTAATTCAAAAAAAAAAGAAAAAAAAAATTTTTTTTTTTAGGATTACAGAGATGCTGCGATGATTTCGATGATGTTTACAATGATGATGATGATGATAATAATAATAATTTTTCTTTTGTTTTATTTTCATTTCAACACGGGATAATTTTCATCTCTTTTACAAAAACAACAAACAACAACAACAAAAACAATGAATAGATCATCTTTTAAAATGTAAAACCAAAGAAATTCGAGTACAATTAAAAAAAAAAAAAAATTTTTTTGTTTTTTTTTTTTATTTCGTGCTTGAAAAATTATTATTATTATCATCATCATCATTATTATTAGTCTCGTTGAAACCTTTTGTTTTCATTTATTATCATCATTATTATCATTATTATTATTATTATTTCGTCGTCCGCGTCATGACAAAATTTTCATTTTATTATTTATTAAATATTTAAAAGTCGTATTGACTCATATTATTATTATCATTATTATTATTATCGTCTATTGACATTATATTTAATTGTTTGGATTTGTTGGAATGAATGACCCCATACGTGAGGAGACAAACGTGAAAAATGGAAGCAGAAAAAATACATCGAAATTATGATAAAAATTCGGAGAAAAAGGAAAGTTAAAATGAAAGTTGGTTGGCACTCGTTTCCGCTGGATGATAATGATGATGATGATGGTAATGATGGTCGTGGTGGGGATGACGCTGATGATGATGATGATTTACATACAAAAAAATTTATTATACCTTCCGGAGTTGGAAAGAAAAATTATTATAATTGGAATAAAATTTTTTAAATCGAACAATCGATGAAACAACCGAGTCAAAAAAACTTTCACCAACAACAACAACAACAAATTGTTTAAATAATTAATAACGTATTTTAATTAAATAAATAAAGTAAAAAAAAAAAAAAAACTTTTCCACGAAGAAAATTAAAATTTAACAACAAAACGAAAAATTTTCTTATGATGATGATGATGATGATGATATTAAAAATCGAAAGAAAAAAGAAAGAAAAAAAAAAGAAATAGCGGTAGAAGAAGATGAAGAAAAAGAAAAAGAAAGTTTTGAATGATACAAAAAAGAAAAGCGGAAAATTCTTTTTTTTTTGCCATCTCCAGAGAGAGAGAAAGAGAAGAAGAGAAATTTTAATGGAAGCGTAAAGTTTTCGGTATAATTTTTTTTAATTAGAAAGAAACACAGAGGAAAGGAAAAGTAGGAGAGGAGAGGGGGGGTAAAAGTAAAATAAATAATTTTTTTAAATTATCGTTTAATAATAATTGATTTTCAAAAAAAAACTTTTATTCGGACATTTTTCCTGGAGAAAAAAAAAGGAAAAGACGGTGAGCGATTGTGACGCGTAACATTTACTCGATGCGAAGAAGAAAAAAAATTACGTTGGTTAACTGATTACAAAATGATCGACGTTTGACATAAGTTAAAAACGTGCGCGACACATCATTATAGGATGAATTAGGTAAATGAATCGTATTCTCATTGGTCGAAATCCGTGCGCTCGAGTCACGTGATTTTTCGTTTTTTCCTAAATTCAAACGCGCGGGATATGAGACCGCGAGCGCGTTCAATAAGAAAGGATGAATGAATGACAAAGGCAACAAAACGATTCTGTTTTCGTTTGTTGCCACCACAGCTGACGTCATTGACGTTATTATTTATTTAATTTATATATTTTTTATCGTTTTCTCTCTCTCTCTCTCTCTCTCTCTCTTTCTCTCTTTCTCTTGTCATTTGTTTTTCGTTTTTTTTTCAACGAATTTAATTTTTAAATTTTTTAATGAAAGCTAAAAAATCTCGCGTCGAAAAAAAAAAAAATTTAATAATGACAAATTAATTTCGAAATAAAAAAGAAAAAAAAGGAAAAGGCTAATTAAATGACAGATTTTAAAGCTACTTAGTAAATAAAAAAAAAAAAAAAAAAAGAAAATGGCCGCAAATGAAATGAATTTTTTATTTATTTTTTCCGCACCGCCATATTTAACCCTCCCCCTCTCTCTATCTCTCTCATCGGCTTCCTTTTTCAAATTTTTAACATTGATTTAATTATTATTATTATTATTATTATTTTAAATATAAAATTTATTACGTAAAAAAAAGGAAAAAATTAAATTAAATTTTTGGACTTTTTTTTTTTGCTTTCGTCTAACCTTTTTTTTTTACCCGCGACGTCACCGCCACCACTACCACTACCACCACCGCCACCGCCATCATCACCGCCAACGATTTCACATTTTTTTCTTCCTTTTCTCTCTCTCTCTCTCTTTCGTATATACATTCGAAATTAACAGCCTTAAGGTTTTTTTTTTTTTTTTTTTTTTTTTTTTTTGGGAAAAAAAATTAAATAAGTTAAATTTGGGATTCAGTTCAGGGTTCGTTGCCATCCAAAAAAAAAAAAAAAAAAAAAAAAAAAAAAAAAGGTTTAAGAATCGTGAATTGATTTCATAACTTTATTTTAATGTTTTTTTATTTTATTTTTTATTTTCGCTATAAAAGAAAAACCAAACCAACGAACGAACTAACAAAACTTGTAAAAAAAAAATGATAAAAAATTAAATAAAATTTATTCTTTGAATTTACCTTATCGCAACGACGACGACGACGACGACGACGACACTTGAAAAAACTTTCTTAATCTATTGACACGATAAAAAACATTTTTTCTTAAAACAAAAACAAAAACTTTCGATTTTTTTTCTTTTTTTTCTCTTCCCCTTACCAAAATATTTCTTTATATAATTTTAATTTTATTATTATTATTATTATTATTATTACGACGATTACAATGATGTTGATGATTATTATGATTATTATTATTATAAAAAAAAAAAAGTAAATCGATCGTTAAATTACAAATTGTTAACAATTAATCAAATTAAAATTTTGTTTAATCAAAATTTTTCTTTACTTTTCTCTCTCACTCTCTCTCTTTCTCTCTCTTCTCTCTCACTCTCTCTCTTTCTCTCTCACTCTCTCTCACTCTCTCTCTTTCTCTCTCTTTCTTCCTTTTTCCCTTTCCTTTTTAACCCTTTACTTTTCATCTTTCATCAAAAGCCAAATATTTAATTTGAAACAGTTTTAAAATTATTATTATTATTATTACTCTTTTCAAAAAGAAAAAAAAAAAACACGAAATTAAATGAAAGATGATTTTCAGTATTATTATTATTATCATTTATTATTATTATTATTATCATTAATATTATTATTATTATTAATAATATTTGCAACGAATTCGAATTAACGTAACGAAAAATAATTTTTTTAATAAAAAAATAAAATTAATTTTTTCGTTATTTTTTTTCATAAAATTTTTTTTTTCAAATTGTCCGCCATTTTGTTTTTAAATTATTATTTAAAAAATTTCGCATATGTTTTACATACGTAGGGAGGGGGGGGAGAAAAAAAAATTAATTTTCTAACGTGTAAAGAGAATACGAAATGTTTTTCTTAATACCAATTTCTTAAAATTAACGTCGGTTTTATTATTATTATCATTATTATCATTATTGCTATTTATTAATTTAATTAATTTTTACACTCGTGACACGTTTTGTTTGTTTCAAAAATTTTCAACGTTAAACAATTTTTTTATTTTTTACACAACGCATCCGTTCGAGTAATAAGAAAAGAAAAAAAATGGCGACGAAACGCGGCGGGAAAAACAAAAAAAAATTAAACCCGAAATGACGTCATAACATAAAAAAAAAATTTTTTTAATTGGTTAACGTGAGAAAAAATTAATCGGATGATTAGCCAATGAAAAAATTCGTATTAATATTTTTTTAAAAATTTATAAATTTTCTGATTTGTTTAATTTTTTTTTTTTCAGGTTGGTCATAATCGGGTGAAATCGTGAGATAATAATAATAATTAATTAATGAAAACCGTTCGTTTGATTCAATATAATTATTATCATCATTCGAAAGGTAAGAAAAAAATTTTTTTTGGTTTTTTAATCGTCGTCGTTTAATGGCGGTTTTTTCCTTCCTTCCTTTTACACTTTTCTTATCATTATTATTTCTATTCTTTGTAATTTTTCCCGAAAAGCAGGTACTACCCGTTTTTTATACGTGTTGGCCCCCGACGATGACGATGACGTCATCGTTTTTGGAAAATTTTCGTGTTTTGTATTTAAATGACATTAATTTTTTGCACGACCGCAAATTGGAGAGAATGAAAAGTTTTTGATTAAACAAAACGTCACGTATTACGACCTACCTTTAACCTTTTTTTAATAATAATAATAATAATAATAATTATTATTATTATTATTATTATCATTATTATTATTTAATATCGTTTGTCCGATTTTTTTTTTTTTTTTTTTGGTAATAAAATGAAATTCAAATTAAAAAATTGTTTTTCGCGAATTAAATTTTTTTTTTTACAACTACGTTGAAATTTTTTTTTTGCTTGTTTGTTTGTTTGTTTGTTTGCGTTTGTCGGTTTGTCAAAAAACATCGCGGATTTTAATTAATTAAACGTAAAATAAATAAATAAATAATGTTATTAATTTTCCTTAGACGTTTATTTACATGAATAAATAATTTAATATTAAATTTTATTTTATCCAAATCGAAACGATGATAATAATAATGATAATAATAATTTTAAACGCCATGTTGGACGAAGAGGGAGAATAATGTTGCAATAAAAATTATTATTATTATTATCGTACCTGAAAATATTCGAATTTTTTAATTTAAAAAAAAAAAAAATGAAAAAAAAGGAATTTTGATTTTCGACAGGAGAGCATTTATCTTGTTTTTTCCTCTCTCTCTCTCTCTTTCTCTCTATCTCTGTTTTATTGTCAGTTTACTTCTCTCTCTCTCTCTCTCTCCTTTTCTATGTTCTTTATCATTTCTCTCTTTTTGTCCTTTTTCTCTTTCTCTTTTCCTTTCTTACTCTTTTTATTCATTTTTTCAATCTTTCTTTCTTTTTTTTCTCTTCTTCATTTTCTTTTTTCTACCTTTCTCCGTTTTATTTTGTCTCACATTCTTCCTATTTCTGTTTTTTTCTCTGTTCGCCTCTCAACTTTTTACTTTTTCTCTCCCTTTCTGTCCTTTTTTTCTTTTCGCGTTTTTTCTTTTTCCCTCCTTTCTTTTTTTTAATCTCTTTTTTCTTAATTTTTTTTTCGTATTCTTTCTACCTTTTTTTTTTTTTCTCTTCCTTTTTATATGTGTTCAACACTCTTTGTATCTTTCTCTCTATCTCTGTTCACCCTTCTGCCGCTCTTTTTCTCTCTCTTACACGACATCTTTTCCTCTTTCATTCTTTTTAAGAAAAAAAACTACAAATTTTCGCATCGACATTTTTTTCTTTTTTTTTCGTATTCAAGGCCGACATTTTTTTTTGAAAAAATTTTCGAACCGTAAATAAGTGAAAAATAGTTTGTCAAAAAATAAAAAAAAAATTTGACTTTACGAAATCGTTTTTCATTTTTTTTTTTACGGGAAAAAAAACCGGAAAGAGGAATAAGGAGGTAAGGAAGAAGAGCGAAGGGGGTAGGGTACAAAATTTTATTTCCCGAATTTTCACGAAACCGGGAAAAATCAAAAAAAAAAAAATATAAAAAAAAAAAATTTGCTTAAGAATCAATTTTTTAAAACGTCGCATAAAATATTATATATTATAAAGAACAAAAGACGGAAGCGGTCAAACAAACAAACAAACAAACAAACAGGTTATTTTCTTTGTTTTACATTTAAGCGTTAGAATAACAATAATAATGATAAAAACGTAACAAGGATTATTTTACTCTAAATTTCTCGTTTTCCTTTTTCTTCTTTTACTAAAAACTTAATGACCGTTAAAGTGTTTTCCTCCTCCTCCGTCTTCCTCCCTCCCCCCTCTTACCCCTTGAGACATATTACACTTTCCTTTTTTTCTTTAGGTTTTTTGTACGTCAAAACAATTTTCCAAAAAAAAAAAAATAAAAAGAAATTTTCCAAAATGGTTGTTAACACTAGTTTTTCCTTTCGGTTTTGTTTTCTTCTTATTTCGTACAATCATCCCCTTCATTACCGTTTGTTTTTTCCTTTTAATTTTTTTTTAAACACCCTTAAAATTATCATTATCATTATTATCGGAATCTGTCAATGGAATAAAGGAAAAAGGAAAGATTGAAATCGGTTTTAAATATCATCCAATTAATATAATCAACAGATTATGATTGAAAAAAAAAAAAAAAAAAAAAAGTGACAGAAAAGAAAAAGAGAAGGAGAGAGATAGAAGAAAGCACTCAAAAAAAACGTAAAGAAAAAATAAATAATAATAATAATAATAATAATAATAATAATAATAATAATGAAAGAAAGAAGGAAAGAAAGAATGAAAGAAAGAATGAAAGAAAAAGTTTAATAATATTTTTTGACGTTAAGAGGGTTTAAAGGGATGAAAAAGGGGAAAGAAACGGAAAGGAAGCCAAGGAAACTGAGTAAGCAAAAAAGCAGAAGACAAGAAAAAAGAAAAAAAAGAAAACTTTTTTTTTTTCCTTTCGTTACGACGACGATGACGTTAAATAAACGTCATTAAAAAAAAAAAAGAAAAAGAAAGAAAAAATAAAACAAATAAGACAAAAGATTTTTTCTTTATTTTTATTTTCTCTACGGAATCATTATTATTATCATCATCATCATCATCATTATTATTATTGTCGAATTCCGTTCTCGTCCATAAAAAAAATTTTTTTTTTGTTGTTAAAAGTGTAAATAAAAAAATGTAAATGATGATATTTAATTATTACAAATCGAATGTAACGTTGTCAAAAAAAAAATTCAAGTTTGTTACGTCATCAAAGTTTTCAAAAGAGAAAAAAAGGCGGGAAAATTTTTTTAAATTTTCTAAAGAGGTGCGAGGTGATTTTTTTAAAAATAAAAATTATAAAATTCAATGGAAAAACGTACGAATTTTACTTTTTGCAAAAGGAAAAAAAAGAAAAAAGAAAAAAGAAAAACGTAACGGTCGAAAAAAGGAAAAAACAAAATGGCGGATAATTGAATGAAATAAAACGGTTTTTTTTTTTTTTGCGGGTTTCATTCAAATATTGAATACTAAACGATTGAAATGGCATCTCCCGCACGCACGTACGCAAAATTGAAAGGCATTATAGGGAGTGTGGGGAGCCGGGGTGGTGGTGGTGAGGGGGGTAGATGGGGGGGGGAAGAAATAGTCAAAGGAAAAATGGAAAAAGGTTTAAAAAAAAAAAAATTCTGTTTATTTAACTTTATTTTATTTTATTTTTTTTTTTTTTATATCCGTATTGAATTACAATTTTGTAAAAAATAAAAAATGCTGATCGGACTCTACGAACCTTACTCGAGTTACCAACCCAAGTAAAAAAAAAAAAAAAAAAAAAAAAAAAAAAAAACTAGAAACTGGAGAAAACTGGACTTGAATTTTGATTTTTGTTAATCGATTGAAAAAAAAAGCCAAAAATCATTTTTCCAATTTTTTTAAAGTGAAATCACATTGAATATTTCCCCCTCCTCCCCCCGATTTTCCTTTGATGAATGAAATTTAACAAAAAAAAGGAAAAAAGAAAAAAAATTAATTAATAATAATGATAATGATAATTAAAGAAAAATAAGAATTTATAACAAAAATTTCAAGTACGCCATTTTGTTTATTAAATAATTCGAACGAGGAAAAAAAAAAAAATTTTTTTTAATAAACTCTCTCCCTCCTCCTCCCCCTCTCTTTTTTATTTCTCACACCACTCTCTGTTTTTACCTTCCCCTCTTTTCTTTAAAAAAAAACTTTACCGATTACCCCTTCTCCTTTTTTTCTTCTTTCTTTCAATCAACCAATCGGCTTATTCTCGTTTTCCTCCCACTCTAGCCAATTTTTTCCCTCCCCATTCTCTTTTTTTTTTTTACGTTCAATCGTTTCGATGATTTTACTCCCTCCTTCTTCCCCTTCTATCATTTATCTTTCCCCTCCGTCAAAACTCATTTAATTTATTTAAACCGCTTCTTTTTTTTGTTTTTTTCTCTTTTCCTCCATTTTTCCTTGTTTGTTAATTTAAATAATTTGTTTCGTTTTTGTTTTTCCGTTTTGTCATTTCCGGTCATTTTTCCATGTTGTTCGCACGTCACGTTAATTTTTTAATTAATTTATTTTTTTCCCTTATATAAATTTAAATTTAAATTAATTTTATATTTTTTTTTGTACGTCAACAAACGAATGAGAAAATTTTATCTCGTTTGTTCGATGATTGAAAAATATACGAATTGATTTGAACACATGTAATTAGAAAAAAAAAAAAAATTGTTTGTTGATTTTTAAAAAGTGGTAAACAGGAAAAAGCATCGTTTGTCGTAAAAAAAAAAAAAAAAAAATTCGCCCACGTTTTTTTTTTTAATTTCATTTCAAACAAACAAATTAAAGATAAAAAAAAAAATGGAAAGCGGAAAAGCGTACGGTGACTTTTGAATAAGAAAAACTTTTTTTTCGTATGAGAAAAAAACAAATTAATAAATCAATTAGAAAATAAAATAAAAACCGCAAAATATAAAAAACAAAAAACAAACCTAAAAACAACTTTAAATCCGACAATAACAACAACAACCAACAACAACCATCGGAGGATTCATTTTTTTTTTTTCCTTTTTATAACGAAACTATAAAAAGCGGTTAGTTAAACACTCTGTCGGAGTTTACAAAGAAAAAATTCAAAGAAATGGCTCAAATATAAAATGCTTTAAAATGGCGGCGGCGACGATTTTGGCGGGAAAAATTTAAAATTAAAATGCGTGCGTTCGTATCACGTGTAAAAAAAATATTAATTTTCTATTTCCTAATTTTTTTCTTTTTTTAACTTTGAATTTAATTGTCGAAAAATGGTTTTTAATTATTATTATTATCATTATTGGTATTTAGACGTTTCCGATTATTCGACTTCCGGTTTTTCTTCTTTCCTCTCCGTTCTATGATTTTCTTTCCAGTTTTTTTATTCCTGTTTTCATTTTCAAAAGTTAACAAAAAATGAAAAACGTCGTTTTCAAATTTTAAAAATTTTAATGCCCTTGTTATCATTATCATAATGATTTATTATTGTTATTATTATTATTATCATTATCTCTCGTATGCTCGGATTCGTTTCGATATCAATTAAATATTTAAGTAAAAAATTAAAACGTTTAAGAAAAAGATTTTTCTTTTTTTCTTTTCTTTTCTTTTTTTCCGTTTTCCCCTCTCCCCCTTTCGTAAAATTATTCCAGTTTTTTGAATTGTGTCGTGGAAAAAGAAATAAAAATTGGTAAAGATTGAAAAAAATTATTTAAATGGAATAAATATATATATATATATATATATATATATAGAAAATGACGACGACGACGACGACAACCGCCAAAAACGCGACGGGAAAAAGTAAGGTGGTGACGACGACAACGAAAGAAAAGAAAAATGGTGTCGTGAAAAAGGAATAAATGAATATAAAAAAAAAAAAAATGGAAAAAAGGAAAAAGAAAAATCCTCTTGGCAAACTTTTTAGATTTTGAATATCAAGTCTTAATCCAGAGTTTTAGGCATGTCTGACTTTATAAGCTCCGAAGCTAATCTTAAATGTAATCAACTTTCAAATCTGGCAAGTGAATATTTTTACGCATTTTTTTCCTTTCTCTCTCTCTCTCTCTCTCTCTTTTTCCTTTTTCCAACTTTCCATTCTTATCCAGAAACAAAAAGAAAAAAAAGAAAAAGAAAAAAAATTAAAAAAGTTTCCCTCCCTTTCCTTTTTTTTTTTTTACGACGTATAATTACTCATTACGTATATCCGACGTTAAGTTATTATTATTATTATTGTTTTTTTTTTCACCCACGGGAAATTCAACTCGCGATTATTTTTAACCGGAAACGGTTAACGGAAAAAATGGTGCGAGTTTTTAATTTTATTGACGCGTAAAAAAATTTTCTCTTTCGTTAAACGTTAAAAACAAAAAAAAATTTTTTTTTAAAAAGAATCGTTTGTACGTGTTTTTCACATGAGAAGCATCGAGTTTTTTACGTTTCTGCATTATTAAGTATTACCTGATTGGTCATTTTTCGATTTTAAATTACCGCGTAAAAAAAAAACAAAAAACGAATGGCTTCTTTTGTCGCCATTTTGTTATGAATCGTCCTTGACTTTCGTAAAATTTTCCCATCTCCCCTTACCCCCCAAATACTTTTTTCTCATTGGTCAAAAATTTCAATAGCGTCTTATTATATTCTTAATTAATCGTTCCGCCGATGATTATATTATTGCCGAATAAATCAATTTACGATAAACGAATCCTTGGCGTCCTGCCGCGTCGGAACGTGAATTTGAAATATTTATTTTTATGAGGAGGTAAACGGTTGATTTTTTCTCACGCGTAAGTTTTCCCATTGCCCCCCACCCCGAAAATTATATTATAGTCTATAAAATCCTACGAGTGTAATATAGATAACTTCAAAAAAGGTTTTTTTTTTTTTTTTAACGTGAAAAACCTTTCGAAAAGGATGATGATGATGATGACAAAGAATAAAAAGAAAATACGTCAAATTAAAACCGAATAGTAGGAAAGGCTTGAAAAAGGATTTTAAACAATGCGTGAATGTGATTTTATTCGATTGAGCCAATTACAAATTTTATTCTCTCTCTCTCTCTCTCTTTCGCTCTCACACTCTCTCATTCTTTTACTTTCCTTTTTTTTTTTTTTTTTTTACTTTTTTACATGACCCCCGAAGTTATTATATATTGTTTAATTTGTTCCGACTAAATTCCAACAAGTTATTATAATAAAAATAAAAAAATATCACGTTTTTTAATTTTTTTTTATTTTTCTCCCCCCTCTCCCCTATACCTTACACTCTTTTCCTTTTTTTTTACTCTTCTCGTTTTACTCTTATATCCTTTTTTTGTTCGCTTTAACCTTTTCCAACAACGAAAAAAAAGGATTTGTGTGTGTGTGTGTAGTTTTTATAACTTCTCTTCTCTCTTTCTCTCTCTTTAAATTTGTTTTCTTTTATTATTATTATAGGAAATATTATTATTATTATTATTATTATTATTATTAGGATCGATATTAATGATTTTTCTAGAAAAAATTAAAAAAAATTTTTTTTTTTTGTGGATTTCGTGATCGTAATTGTTACAAAGAAAAATTTTTTATGATACGATCATCGGATTATTTATCCGTTATAATAAATTAATAAAAAAATAATCCTTTGGGTTTTTTTAAATCGATAATAATGATAATTATATGTAATGATTATAATCACGTGAGTGGGAGGGCGGTGACTGAGTTTTGTGAGGTAGGAGTCGAAGTGATGATGAGAACAAGAGTTGAAGAGACATCGAAAGCAAACTGGGAGGAAAAACGGAAGAGAGAAAGAAAGCGAACAGAAAGAGAGAGAGGGAGAGGAGGTGGGGGTAGGAAGAGGAAAATTAATGCGGAAAGGTATATATATAATAATAATGATGTTGATGATGATGATGATGACGAGAGTTTTTGTAATAATAAGAGTTAAGTAAAGTGAAAAAAAGGAGATTTTCGTGAGCTTATCCGCCGTATAAAAAGGTCATATTGAAGGTAATCTTCTTCGTCTTCTCCTCCTCCTCCTCCTTCTTCTTTTTCTTCTTCTTCTACTGTTGCTGGAAAAATGACGTCAATTAATTACAAGGATTACATGAATAATCCGAGAAACTTTATTGAAGATTAAGCGCACGCAAATCTCCAAAACAAAAAAAAAAGAAAAAAAATTAAATTAATATTAATAATAATAATAATAATAATAATAATTTAAATAATTAATATTGATTTTTAAGTTTTAATGCCGCGCCACCACCACCACCTTCCCTTCTTTTCTTTCCCTCTTTCTCCTCCCCAAATAAAAAAAAAAAACGAAAAAAAAAATACGTCGAATTTATATAAATTTTAAGGTATTAAATCATCATCATTATTATTAATGGGAGTAAATGAATGAAAGAGAGTGAGAGGAAGAAAGAGGAAAGAAAGAGACAGAATCAGACGTAATATAAAAGAGAGAGAGACAGAAATGGGATTAGGGAAAAATTTTGTGGTGAAAAAAATTTTCCCCTGTTTCGGTAAAGGTTTTTTTTTTGCGGGAGAGGAGGAAGGGAGGGAGGAAGGTGACGTGAAAAAGTCACGTGAACAATATTTTTGGATGTTTAGCTCTGAAGGCAATCCGTCATTTTGACACGTTAAATTTTTTTTTTTTTTTTTTTTGCAAAGGTAAAAAAAAAAAAAAATTCGAAGGGTTGGTTTAGGAAGTAAAGGAGGGCGACGTGCGTGCGTGTGCGTGGGGAGGGAATAGGGAGGGGACGTGCGTGAAAGAAAAAAATCGGATAAAAGAAAGAAAGAAATAAAGAAGGTGAAAAATATAATAATAATAATAATAATAATAATAATAATACGTGTAAGCATTAAACTGTGATGATTCGATTTGAGTTTTTTTTTTCTTGTTGATGACAAGTCAACCTTTACTAAATCAACCCCCTAAAGGTTTTTAAATTTTTTTTTCCTTCATTTTCCTTTTCTTTTTGTCGGTTTTTCCGCTTGTGCCACGTTTTACGTTTTTCGTTGAAACAAAAAAAAAAAAAAAATTTTGTTTTTCGTTTATTAAAATTTTTTTTCTTTTTTTTATTTTAAAATCTCGCGTTTGTTTTAATTATTTATTTATAAACGAATGTTTATCATCGATTTTAAAGACAAACAATCAACAGATAAAGAAACAAACGAAAATTTAAAAAAAAAAAAAATTAATTAATTGACCTCTTCCGCTACGACGAACGTTTAAAAATTTTTTCACGATTCGAAACGAAAAAATTTCTCCTCCCACCCCCCTCTGCCCTTCTCCCATTCTCCCACTTCCTCAACCTATCGTCTATCATCAAGCAATTCTACCAACCTTTTACCCTTTAAAGAAAAAAAGAAATTTCATAATAATAATAATAATTAAAAAGTTAATTGGCAGCAATTTTTTTTTTATTTTCTTTCATTCATTTAAAATTATTATTATTATTAAAAAAAAAAAAAAAAAATTAAAAACGTGGAATGAGATAAAAGGAATAAGAAAGAAGAATAGGAAAAAAAGTGGAAGAAGAATATATGTAAAAAGAAATAAACAGAGAAAAAATACTTGAAATAATTTTTTTTCTTTTTTTTTTTTTGAATTATAATTGACTTTAATAAAAAAAAAAAAAAAAAGAAAAAAAGATTTCGTGCCTTTTTATTTTCTCTCTCTCTCTCTCTTTTTTTCTCTCGTCTTCTCTTTTTTTTCATCCTCCGCCGATTTCCCGCCATTCACGCCGACTTTTTTTTTTTTCTCGTGAGATTTTTTCTTTTTTCTTTTTTTGTTTCTCTTCGGTTGGTTGCCTTTGTTTCAAAGTCAGTTAATTAAATATGTCTGTAAACGGCATTTTCCAAACTGGCCAACTGTTAAAAAAATTTTCTTTTCTCCTTTTTTTTTTCTTTCTTTTCCACCCTTTTGGAATTTTTCATTAGGAACAAAGAAAAGAAAAGCAAAAGAGAAAAAAAAAAGAAAAATTGTTTCTTTTTTATTTCTTCTTCTTTTTCTTTTTTTAATTTCTATCACGTCAATTTTATTTTATTTTTATTTTATTTCGTTTTCAGAGTTTTTAATTTTTTTTTTCTTTTTTTTCCCTCCCCTCCTCTCACCTCTCTACCATTTCCCTTCCCCTTTTATATTTTTTTCATTTTTCGCGCGGGAAATCTAATAATAATAATAATGATGATAAAATTGTCACAGAGTAAAAAAAAAAAATTTTTTTATCGCATCGTCGCGTGTCGCGTTCCACTTTTTTTTTAAATTTAATTTTTTAAAAACTTCGCGCCAATTTTTTTTTTTTTTGAAAAGCGTCAGGAGTAATTAAAATTTTAATTTTTCTAGTTGGTACCACTGTTTTTCTTCTTTTTTTTTTTACTAAATAATTTGTAGACGAATGAAGTCGAAACGATCAAAAAATTTTTTTTAATTTTCGGAATTGATTAAAGCAAATAAAAAAATTTTATTATTTTTGCTGGGATTCAAAACGCCAATTTTTCTTCTTCTTTTTTTTTTTTTTGTTTAAACATGAACGATTTTTTAAACAAAATAATAATGATGATAATGATATAATAATAATAATAATTTCAACCTTTTATCAATAATCATTTAAACGTGAAATTTTTCTTTTTTTTTTTTTTTTTGATTTTTTTCGATTTTCCATTTAAAATAAAAAAGAAAAAAAATTAAATGAATGAAAAAGAAAATAATAATAATGATAATAAGGAAGTGGAGGAGGAGGAGTGAGAGGGAGATGAAGGGTAAAAAGGTAGAAAAAAAAATTGGCAAAGGAAAAAAAGGAAAAAAAGGAAAGAAGGGAAAAGAAAAAGAATAAAAAACACAATCGTTTATACGTTTGAAACTCAAGATTTGAAATTAACAAAATTAGGCGGTGGGAGTCAGGAGAAGGAGAGAGGGAAGGGGGAGGAAAGAAAAGGAAATAAAGAAAGAAAGAAAAAAATCAAAGGAAAAATGAAAAAAAAAAAAATGGAAAACAAATTGAATGGAAAATTTACAAAGAAAAAAAAATAAAAAAGGAAAAAAGGAAAAAAGAAAATTTTCTTTGTAAATTCAAAACGTTTGGTCGGTTCCCCATTTTACAATGTTGCCAATTTTTTTTTTATTTTCTTAGAAAAAAAAAAAAAAAACGAGACTCACGTTCGTTTGACTGTTTTTAAAAAGTGAGTGGGAAAAGGAGATGGAAAAAGAAAAGGGGGGACTCGAATTTTTTTTTTTTTTTTGAAAATTTTTAATATTTGCCTTTGTATTATTATTATTATTATTATTATTATTATTATTATTATTATTATTATTATTTGCGATATTTGCAATACTTTTTTGTTAAATTTTGATATTTTAATGGTTCGGCGGATAGAAATGTTGAAACCTCCCCCCCCCCCGACAAACATTAGGACGAATCGTCGCGATTACGAGTGATGATAATAATAATAGTGAAACAACATTCTCGGACGAGTTATGATTTTAAAACAAAGGAAATAAATTCGAGACGAAAGGAAAAAATTTTTCCCGGAAACTAAAAAAAAAGATGGCACCCGAATCGTGGCAAAAGAAAAAAAAGAAAAATTTTCAAAATGGCGTCGAGAAAAAAAAAAAGAAAGATACTTAAATGAAATTTTACTAAAATTAAAGATTTTTCAATTAGTAGCTTTTTTAAAAAAAAAGGAATCTATTGACACGAAATTTTTTTTAAAACCGAACTTTTTGTTGTAACTTTTTCGAAAAAAATTAATTCGTTCTCCTTAATAATAATTTCAAAAAAAAAATTTCCCCGCCAAAAAAAAAAAAAAATAAATTTTCAACCATATCCGGTTTTGCATAATGATAATAATAATAATTAATCATAAGGTTTATTTATTTCTATTGTTGTATTCTTTTCTTTTTCTCGCGCACGCACGCGTTTTTTTTTCAATTCTATAAAATCCGTATTAAAAAAGAAATTAATAAATAAATAATTAATTAATTAAATAAAATTGAAAAAAAAAAAGGAAAGAAAAAAAAAATTTTATTTTGTTGTTGATTTGTGTGTATGTGAGAGAGAGAGAGAGAGAGAGAGAGTCGAGGAGAGGGTTGATCCTCGTTCAGTTTGTTCAAGGATTAAATGAAAAGCTTCTCTTCTCTCTTTTAATCTAAAAAAGATCTGAAAAGTTTTATGGGGAAAAGAGTTTCAAGAGGTTTTATGGGAAAAATGGAAGGTGGGAGAGGGGGACGGAGGGAGGGAAGGGTGAAAGAGAGAGAGAGAGAGAGAGAAAGAGGGGAGAAAGAGAGGGAGTGTTTCTTTTTCTACTATCTCTCGAGTTTTTTTTAAGGACAAAAAAGTAATAATAATAATAAAAAAAAAGTTTTTTGCATAACGCGAAAACTTTTTGCTGTTGCTGTTGTTGTTGTTGTTGTTATCGTCGTATTGTTTGTCGTTTGTCTCGTAACTGTTTTTATTTCTTGCCATTTTTATTTTTCAGTTTTTTTTTTATAATTCTCTTTTTTTTTCCTTTTTTCTTTCTCTTTCTTTCTTTCTTTTATTTAATTTTTTATTTTATTCCGTCGAAAAAAAATAATAATAATAATAATAATTAAAAAAAAAGAAAAACGTTTTAACGGCATGCCAACATTACGGGGAGGAAAAAAAAAATAATAATAATAATGATGATGACGTTAAAAATAAAATAAAATAAATTTTTCCTTTTTTTTCCTTTCTTTCCTTTCCTTTTCTCCTACGGGAGAGAAAGAAAAAAAAAAGGGTTGCCGGAAGTTGAAGTCGGTAGAAAAAATCGTGGGACGGAAACGGAAACGGGGTTGGGAAAGAATAACGCGAACGTTTTTTTTTTTCGTTTGGGTTAAAAAAAAAAAAAAAAAAAATTTTGAAATGATTTGCATTTTTTTTTTTTTTTTAAGATGGAGGAAACGCATTTAATTTAATTTTTTCTTTTTTATTTGGTTTCGATACTGAAAATGTTAAGATTTCATCATCATCGTTAACATTCTTCCGCCATGTTTGTTTTTGTTTTTTACCCATTTTTTTAAACGCCGTTAAACACGACCGAGTTTAAAATATTCATCCTTTTCTCTCTCTCTCTCTCTTTCTCTCTCTCTCGTACAAACTCGTTTTTTCTCCTTTTACTTTTATCATTTGTTTTATCATTATTATTATTATCATCATAATCATCCTTCTTCCCTCCCCTCCTACTTTTTTTTTGGAAATTCAAAAAAGAAACTAAAACGTTTTATTTTCCTTTCGGGGATTGTTTTTTTAATATTAATCATTAATTGTTTGTTTAATCGGTTTTTAGTTTGTTTGTTTGTTCGTTCGTTTGTTTGTCTTCCGTTTGTTTGCTTAATCATTTAATGATTAAAGTGATAAAGAATTAACTACTGTAAAATAGATAATTAAAATTTTCTCCCTAATGGAAAACGTCAATCAGGATTAAAATGGAAAACGTGATCGAAAATTATACCGATAAAAAAAAAAATTTTTTCCCTTTTTTCTTTTCCATTTTACCTTTGTACCTTTTCCTTTTACTCGTATCTCTTTTACCCAATCTTTAAATTTTTTTTCAAAAAAAACAAAAAAAAAATGGCGGTAAAAATAATAAATAAATAAAAATTTATATGTCGTCAAAGGAAACGATCTTTGTGACGTCATCACATAAACATTTTCATATTCGGATCGAATTGCTTCTCACCTCATCTCATCCCATTTTCCTGTTTTTCCAACTTTCTCTCATTTATCTCCTCATACTTTCCCATTACGACTCCTCCCACCGAGTCATTTTCTCCTCCCCCTTTCGAATTTTTCATAGAAGGAGGAAGAGGAGGAGGAGGTGAGGGGGAGAAAATGTGTTTATTATATCAAAAAGTCTTTAAAAAAAATTTATACGTGATAGTATTTATATTAATTTATTTGTAAAAGGTTTTTTTTTCCTTTTTTTGTTTCCTTTTTCATCATTTGAAAAATTTGTCATCGTGTTATTTTAGCTGAAATTTTATGCCCCCTGGGGAGTCATCGTTCTTGAAAATATATATATATATATATATAAATCCAGGATTTATTTATTTAGAGACTAATAATGTCGTAAATTTTTTTTTTCTTTTTCTTTTTTTTTTTTTTATTAATTTTAAAAGGAAAAAAAAAAAAATTGTTTGAACGTCATCGGAAATATTATCGCGAAGAGGGAATGAAAAAAAGGTTAAGGGAGCTCGAACGGGGGGGGGTGAAAGCGAAAGAGAATGAGAAAAACATGAAAGAAATGTGATGAGAACTTTGGAAAGGAAATTAAAAAAATGAAATGGAACGGGTCGGTGGGAAGAGAGGAGGAGTAGGGAGAAGGGTTCGAATGAAATTTTTCACGTCCGGTTATCCGGTTCTCTATTTCCGTTTCCCTCACACTTTTCCCCTTTTCTCCCCCCCCCCCCCGTTTTTCTCTCCCGATTACTCTTCTCGTAATAAAAAAAAAATTTCCGTCTTTTCCCTACTTTCCCTCCTCCTCTCTCCTTTCCAATTTTCTTTCTTTTCTTTAACCTTTTGCATCGCCGACGTTTTCCTCTCCCTCTTTCCCCTACTCTCCCTTTTTCTTTTTTATCAAAATAAAAAAAAAAAAAAAAAAAAAAAAAAAACGAAACCGAAGGAAAATTTTAAGCTTGAATTCTTTTCACGTGACGTTGAAACTTGAACTTTTTCTTTTCCTTTCCTTTTTATTTTCCTTTTACTACTTTTTTTTTTCCTTTTTTCAACCTTTTTTTCTTTTTTTTTTTTTTGTTTTCTTATGTTTCATTCATTTTTTTTTTGTTTTTTTTTTTTTTTTTTTTTTAATAAATAAATAAATCGTTTGGGTTTTTTTAGATTTACGTAATCCGAATAACAAACATGACGTGAGTGTAAATCGAAAAAATCAATTTTTACTTTGTGAATCTCACTCCTTTATTAAACCACCCTCTTCCTCCCTTCTCTCCTTTCCTTCCTTTTACTTCTTTTCTGTACGTGTGAATCGAATGCGAAAATTCAAAAATAAGTTAAATATCTCGTCGTCTTCGTCGTCATCAACGTCCTCTTCTCGCTTTCCACCCCTCTTTCGTTCCCCACTTTCCTAAATAACAAAAAAATTGAAAACCTCCCCCCCTATTCCTCTTTCCCAACTCTTTATTCTTCCCCCTCTACACCCTCCACTACCATCCCCACCACCATCCCCAAATCAAAAAAAAAACAAAAAAAAATTTTTTTTCAGCTTTCATCTCGTTAAATTTCAAAAAACAAAAACAAAAAATGTAAATAATAACGATGATGATAATGATGATAATGATAATTTGCGTGTGATACGCCGCGGAAATTTTTTTCATTTAAAAAAAAAAACGTATCGATTATTATTATTATTATTATTATTATTATTACGAGTCTTTTGTTTTATCTCGTTCTACGTCAATTTGATTCGGTTTTTGTTTTTTGGCATCCGCCACATTAAATTTTTTTTTTTTTTGTTTTTTCTTTTTCCGTTTCTTTGATTTTATTTTAAAATTTGTTTTGTTTGTTTGTTTGTTTGTTTGTTTGTACGAGGTTGTTGTTGTTCGTTCGTTTGTTTGTTTTATTTTTCATACGACGTAAAAATAAAAAAAAAAAAATTTTTTTTTCAACTTGAAAAAACTGCCATTATTTTAATTAATTTATTCGGAAAGGTAAAAAAATTATTTTTGCCATTATTATTATTATTATTATCATTATTATTATTATTAATATTATTATCATTATTAATGACGAAACGTTTAAACATTCATAACGTAAATTATTATTTCTTAGTTTATGGTTATTATTATTATTTTGGAAATTAAAAGATTTCGGGAATTGAATTTTTTTGTTTTTAATAATAATAATAATAATAATAATAATTATTAATAATTTTTTTTTTCTTATTCCACGACGAAAAATTATTCGCTTTTATTTTTTTGTAATTAATTAATAACTTTTTCCTTTTTTTTTACTTTTTTCTTTTTTCATTCTATTATTAAATATGTCGATTTTTTTTTTCTTTTTTATCTTCTGCTGCTTTTTTTTTTCTCTCCCCTCGTTAGTCTTTATTAATTTTAAACCCGAAAGAGGATCAAACAAGCCTTTCCTTTTAAAAAGGTTCAAAGTCTATCTCTCTCACTCTCTTTCTCTATCCTTTCATCACACTTTATCTCTCTTTCTCTGAGGAAAAAAAAAAAAATTAATTTTTTTTTTTTTTTTTTTTAATCAAACTGGATTGATTGGAAATCGGTTTTTCGGTTTTCAAAGCTAAAGATGACTTGATTTCAAAAAAGGAAAAAAAATGGCGGTAAAAGTTTTTTTTTTTTTTTTTTTTAAAGGATAGAAAAAGGAAAGAGAAAAAAAAACGAAAAGTTTGTAACAAAAAAAAAATTTTTTTTTTATTCGCGTCCCGGTTTTAAATAATATTAAATGAACCTTGACCCCTACGCCAACCCAATTCATCGCCCCCCCCCCCAAATAAATAAATTAATTTTAATAATGTATGTATATAAAAAATTTTGGATCCCTGAAAAAAAAAAAATTATCAAACCCTTTCGTCGTTTTAAAAAAAAAAAAACATTTTATTTATTATTATTATTATTATTATTATTATTATTATTATTATTATTATTAATAATTTCGTTGATCGTCGTGGAATTAAGCAATAATTATTTTTTAAAAAAAATGACGTGGGATTTAAATCGTAATTATTATTATAATTAAAACCGGAAGTGAAAAATAAGAATTACACGTTGTATTGGGTTTGAAATCAAAAAAAAATTTTTTTTTTTTAAATATAAACGAAAAATTTTTGTCGTTTGTTGTCCAATTGGCTTTTAAAAATCATTTCGACGGAAATCGATAAACTCAACAGCAACAGCCACAACAGCAGAAGAAGTAAAAAAAAAATTCGGCCATTTTCAGTTTAGAGAAAAGCGACGATTCGTTTTTTTTTTTTTTTTTTTTTAATTAATGTTATTATTATTTTTTATTTCGTTTAAAGTGCGTGAATGCATGCGTAGATGAGTGCGTAAGTGTGTGGAGGTTGAGTGCGTGCATACACGCATAATTTTTTTTAAGGGAAAAAATCCGATGGAAAAACGATGGAAAAACGAAAACGAAAAAATACCCAAAAATTTTGAATTCAAATTTTTTTTTTTTTTCCTCATTTCACACTTTCGCCCATTTCCGCCCATCTTCGCCTTCTTTCGTTTTTTTTTACCCCCCCTCTCTTACAACCGCTAGAATAATAATAAAACCTGCCAGTAAAAATGACGACCCTTGATTTAACTGACAAGACGTTGTAGGTAGTAATACGACTGTCGGATTCAAACGAAATTTTCTCATTTTGCTTTTTTACCCTCCCTATCCTCCAATCTCTCCTCTCCCATTTTTTCCCCTCCCTATCCTCCAATCTCTCCTCTCCCATTTTTTCCCCTCCCTATCCTCCAATCTCTCCTCTCCCATTTTTTCCCCTCCATCCTCCTTTCTTTTCCCCTTCCTCGCCGCTTTTAACCACCACTCTCACTCTTTCGTCTACCTCCTCCTCCTCGCGCTTTCATTCTTTTATTTAACATCGTAAATTCGTGAAAAGTGACACGCACATTCCTTCCCCCGAACCTTTCGCAACCGCCACCACTATCACCCCCCGCCACCCCCTTCTTCCTCTCTAAATCCGTTTAATAACGTTTAACGTCTTTTTTCAATTTGTTATTTTTTTTTTCTTTTCGGAAACAAAATGGCTTCGGTTTTTTTTTTTTTTCCAATCCATCCCGTTTTTCATATCCTTTTTTTCCATTTAACCTCTCTTTCTTTTTTCCTTCTCCTTTTCTCCCTTTCTCCTTCTTCCTTCTCCATTTCTAATGTCGGACAAATTTATTAAAAAAAAAAAAAAAAAAAAGGAAAAAAATTATGATTTTTTTTTTCCGATCGTTTTTCTGCTATAAAAACGTCACTGAAAAATTTACAATCGGGAAAAAATATATAAAAGAGAAAGGGTTCGGTTGGAAAAATCATTGAAAACAACACACGCACGCACACACGCACACGCACACGCACGCACTCGGACGAGAATCGTTTAAATTATTCTCTCACCAGAGGGGGTACGAAACGATTTGGAAAAAACCATTGAAAAGGTGGGAAAGTTACGAAAAGGAGAAAGAAAGAAAGAATTAGGTGGGAAAAAGTGTGTGAGAAAAGGATGGAGAATAAAAAAAAAAAAATTACGAGGAGGTGGAGGGAGGGGGGAAACGAGCGGAGTGAAAGATAGATAATGAAAATGAAACGGAAGGGGGGGGGGGTAAATAGTTTTTAAAAAAAAAAACAAAGGAAGGGGAAAATGAGTTGAAGGGGGAGAGAGAGAGAGATATATGGATTAAAAATGGATGGAAAATAATAGGAGGGGAAAGAGGATGAGTAGGAGGAAGAGGATGGGGAAAAGGGGAGGGAGAGGATTTAGGAAACGATGGAAGGGGTAAAATAAGTTTTATTGATGGATTCACATTCGAACGAAAAAAAAAACAAAACAAATCCGTGCGTTTGTTTGTTTGGTTTTTCGTGCGTTTGTGCGCGCGCGTGTGTTTAATTGTATAAATAAAATGCAATCCGCGTTTATTACGTAATAAAAACTTTTAGAAAAAACAAAATGGTGGGAACGAGGGGGAAGGGAAAGAGGAAAAATTAAAAAATTTTTTCGTACAAACACGAAATCAAAATTAAAAACCGTTACTTAAATTTTTTTTAAATATTATTATTATTATTCGACCACATACGACGACAAACAAACGGAAATAAAAAAAAAAATTAAAATCATGTACAAACAAAGTAGTAAATAATATTATTATTATTATCATTTTTCCGTTTCCGGTATATTAAAAAAATTATTTTTTTTTTCATTACGAATTTTTATGGTTTTATTTACAAAAAAAGAAATCAAACTATAAACAAACAAACAAACAAAATAAAAAAGAAAGAAATTTTTGTTTGTCGACTACGACGACTAACAATCGAAAAACAACAACCTTCAAGAGAAAAAAAAAAAATGGGAAAAATGGGGGAGAGAGGGAAGGGGGAAAAATAAAATGAAACGTTCGTGGAATTTTGTAAAAAGTCCAATTTGTACAACCCAAAAACAATCGGTGAAAAACGGCAGCCATTTTGAATTTTCTTTTTTTTTTTTTTTTTAAAGGTAAAAAGAAAATTTTTCGGTAGCCGACAGCAAAAAAAAAAAAAAAAAAAAATTTTTTCCTGATTTTATTTTTACCTTCACATTCCCGAACCATCGAATTGAACGTCAAAAAAAAACGGAAACGGAAATTTAAATTTTTATTATTATTATCATCATTATCATTATTATTTTTTTATTTTTTCAGTTTTAATTAATAATAATCGAGAGGAAAAAGTGAAAACGACTCCTCGTTCAAGTTGAGAAATATTTTTTTCCATCAAGGTAAATTTAAGTTATTTCTATTTTTTTTTTTTAAAAAAAGGGTAAAAATGATAAGTAGAAAAAGAGAGAGAGAGAAGGGTAAAAGGTGAACGGAAAGAAAGAGAGGGGGAGAGAGAAAGAGGTAGAAACAGTAAATGAGGCAAACAGAATGAGAGAGAAAGAGAGAGAAAGGAAAAGAAGTAGAAGGCAATCAGTAAGAAAGAAAGAGAGAAAAGGAGGTAGAAGACAAACAGAATGAGAAAGAGATAGAGAGAGAAGGCGAACAAAGAGAGAGGGTCAGAAAGAAAGGTAGAAGGTGAAGAGAAAGAGAGTGAGAGAGAGAGAGAGAGAGAGAACAAACGCAACAAATGTTTTTTTTTCCCATCGTATCGTCTTACGATTTGTTTGCACGTATGCGTTTCCTTTAAATATTTACGTGCGAAACCCCCATAAAGTAAAAAAAAAAGTGCGAATCGAGAATAAAAGAAGTTACAAAGAAGTAAAAAAAAAAGAAGAAGAAGAAGAATGAAGAAAATAAAAAGAATAAGAAGAAAAAAAAACATTAATCAAGTATAAAAAAGAAAAAAAAAAAGAAAAAAACTCGTTCGATAAACTCGAAAAAACATTTAAATAAAGTTACAATAAATACACGAGCGAGTGATAAATAAATAAATAATAATAATAATGATAATAATGATAATAATAAAAGGAATAACAACAGGGAGAGAGAGTGAGAGAGAGAGAGAGAGAGAGAGAGAGAGAGAAAATGCAACAAAAAAAAGAAAAGAAAAGAAAAAATGAAAGAAACGTCAAAAAATTTGTGGAGAAAAAAAAAGGAAAAAAAAAAAAAAACGTGGAAGAAGAAAGAAAAAAATAAAAATGGCGGCAAGTCGGTTTTTTTTTTTTTTTGTATTGTTGTATCGATAAAATATTGTGTTGGTGACTCCTAAAAAAAAAAAATTAAAATAGTTTTTAGTCTTTCTAATCGGAAAATGGGAGAATAAGTTAAATTTATAGCCGTGATAAACTCATTCGTTTAGTCAGACGCCCTAAGGGAAATGAAAAAGAGAGAGAGAGAGAGAGAGATGGAAAAAACCAAAAGTTAATGATATATCTCTCTCTCTATTCGATTTACGTATAATTTTTTTTGAATAATAATAAATTTACGCGCGTTTTTTTTTTTTTTTTTTAAATTATAATTTGTTTTGTATTACCTGAACGTACTCTCTCATACGTCACGTCGTGACGTATTTCTGACGTATGCGAAGTTCGTTTTTTTTTTTTTTAATTGAAAAATTCGATGAAAACGTGACGGACGAACGGACGAACGTACGGAAGATTGATAAAATTGTAGGGGGAAAAAAAATTATTATTATTAATTGGAAATTTCAAAAAAAAAAAAAGGGGGGAAGGGAAGAGTGAGGGAAAGGAAGTATGGTGAGGGAGAGAGGAGGGGGAGGAAACGAAAGAGAGGGGGGAGTGGGATGAGAGTAAAAAGTTTGTTTACCTGTCCATCCAGTTTTCGTTATCAAAGATGGTGATGATGATGATGATATTGTGTAACGCCACACTAAATGAAGAACCCTCAAGGTTTGGAATTGGTTGCTAAGGAACGGGAAACTGTTACCATGGTAACAACTGTACACAGCATCCTTGAATCCCGTATTCAAATCAAATTAAAGTACTTTTTCTTTTTTCAAATAATCATTCATAGTATTTTTTTATTTTTATCTTTTCTTCACTATCTCTCTCTCTCTCTTTCTCTCTCTATCTACTTCTTTCTTTCACTCACCTCTCTTATACTATCTCTCATTCTCTCTCTTTGTTTTTCTCTTTTCTATCTCTTACTACCTTTCATTCTCTCTTTCTCTCTTTTATACAATCTTTCTTTTTCTTCTTTTTTCTTCTTTTTTCTATCTCACACTCACTCTCTTTTTCTCTGTATTTCTTACTCTTACTCTCTTTACTCTCTCTTATTTTCTTTCTCTCTTTCTCTTATACTATTATACCTATTCCCTTACACCTCTCATCCTCGCTGTCTTTCTTTCTCTCTTATTTGGGTCGCATTTATTTTTGACTCTCTCTCTCTCACCCACATTTTCATATACTGTCTCCCATTCTCTCTTTTCTCTTTCTCTCTATCTTTCTCTCTCTCTCTCTCTCTCTCTCTCTTTCTATTTCTTTCTTATTCTGTGTCTTATTTTTTTTTGACATTCTCTATCATTTTCTCTCTTTCTCTCTGTATCTATCTGAGTATCGTACTTTTCTTTTTTCACATTTTGTTTACGACGATTTTTCATTTACAAAAAATGATGGCGGGAGAAAGAGAGAATGAGAGGGAGAGAAGAAGGAGAGAGAGAGAAAGTGCGTGAGTACGTGTAATTAACATAAAAATCATTATTAAATGTTTCGATTAAGGGGATAGAAGAAAAATAAAAACAAAAAAAAATAAAAAAGAAGAAAGAAAATTTTTTTTTCTTATATATATATGTTTATATTTATTTAGTGTTTCTATTTTGTCTTCTGCTTCTCTGTGTTTTTTTTTTTAAATGTTTATTTTGAAATAAGAGAAGAGAAGGATTGAAGCAGAAGAAGAGGATGGATATGACATGTGTCAACATTAAAGATGTTAAAATTGAAGAAACACACCAAAAAGTTTCGTTTTTTTTTTATTTTTTTTTTACAAGGGGATGAAAATCGTGGTTTTAGAACTGAAAAATATTACAAACAACCTTTTTTTTTTCAAATGTATAACGATAAAATGACGTGGAAGGACGAGAAAACGGAAAGGGAGCGAATGAAAAAAAAAAAAAAAATTAAAGAAAATTTTTTTTGATAATTTTCCAAACAAACGTGGTCGTAGAAAATTTTTTTCTTTTTTTTTGGTTTTTTTTTCTTTCTACGCGTTTTCTCTCACACCATCACCCTTCTCCCCACCTCTACCCCGTTTTACCTTTTTTCTTTTTTTTTGCGAACGCCTTTAAATTACGTCTTCTTCTTCTTTTTCTTCTGCTTTTAAAAGGAAACGAAAATTAATTACTTATTTTTTTTTTTTTTTTATTTTCTCGTTTTGAAAAAATATTACAACGAAAAAAAAAAGGTAAAACGTGTCTGGAGTAATATAAAATTTTTTTCTTTTTTTTTTCTATCTTCTGCCACTGTTCGAGAATAAAAAATAAAAAAAAATAAAAATAAAAAACAATTTTCCGACACAATGAATTTTTTTTTCTTTTTTTAACTTTTTCTTTTATTCAATTCCAGAAAGAAAAAAATAATAATGATAATGATAATAATAATAATAATAATAATAATAATAATAATAATAATAATAATAATAATAATAATAATAATAATAATAATAATAATAATAATAATAATAATAATTTTAAATTCATCGAATTCATTGAATAATTTTTTTCTTTTTTTTTTTACCTTTTTATAAATTTTTCAACGAATCGACAAATTAAAATAATAAAAAATAATAAATTATTTTATTGGCGCCCTTTTTTTTTTTTTTTCAAAGAAAAAAACGTGACGTCATCAAATAATTGTTGTGTTTCCGTTTCAGGAAAAGTAATGACAGGGAGTTAGAAAGAGAGAGAAAAAGAAAATTTTTTTATCAATTGACACGACAATTTTTTCTTTCGAATCTATTGACACGACAATTTTTTCTTTCGAATCTATTGACACGACACTTTTTCCTTTTTTTTTTTTGATTTTATCTTGTCGGGTTCGATTATTTGGGTAGCGATAACCGATTGAGATGCTAATGATAATGGTGATGATAATAATAATACGTAACCGGAAATGAAACAACGTGAAAGTAGAAAATGATATTTTTTTTAAAATTATATAAAAAAAATTATGAAATTAAAACACGCGACGGAATAAATGTGGCGGTAGTAATAATAATATGATTCTTTTTTAAGAACAAAAAACAAACGAACTGGGGGGTCAGAGTTCGTGGGGGTTGAGGGAAGGGGGAGGGTGTGAGAAAAACATAAAAAAACAACAGGAATTCATTGTAGTTGTCGTGGGATCATTTCATTGATTGTTACGTGCACGATAAAATTTTAATAAATCAAATCAAATTGAATTTTCTTTTTGATAATTTTTATCATGCTTGCTTAGTTCCTGCCACGATTGTTTATTCGTAATTACGTAAATGAGTATTGAACGGAAAAAAAAAAAATTTTATTTTATTCATTTGGGTGAAAAAAAAAGAATTACTTCCGGTCACCGGAAACGTACATTTTCTTAACCAACGTGTATCTTGAAAATATTTTTAATTAATTACACGTTTAAAAAAAAATTTTTTTTTTTTAATTTTAATATATTAATAAAATATTGATTACCTCGTTATGACTTTTATAGAAAAGTCTCGTGCCACTTTTATAATTAATAATTTTAATTAAAAAAAAAGAAAAAAATGGCGGAATGGATTCCGCATACGTCCGTTTATTTGAAATAAATTTTAATAAATAAAATAGTGGGAAAAACTGGGAGGGGAGGAGGAAATAAGATGGCGGCGGTTTATT
The DNA here is from genome assembly GCF_000006295.1 of Pediculus humanus corporis. Classification (NCBI taxonomy): domain Eukaryota; kingdom Metazoa; phylum Arthropoda; class Insecta; order Psocodea; family Pediculidae; genus Pediculus; species Pediculus humanus. The sequence goes on from NW_002987792.1 coordinate 228,257, forward strand.
ATTATGAGGGAAGTTAAAGAGTTGAAAGGAAAGAAAGAACCGCGTGGAAGTATAAAAAGTGGATGTGGAAGTTAAAGTGTAAAAGCGAAAATTAAAACCAAGTGTTGAAACTAAAAGAAAAGTGTGGAAAGGGTAGAGAAAAAAAAGTGTGTGTGTGAGAGAGAGATAGAGACAGAGGGTTGATACAAAACTGTGTGTGTGTGTGAGAGAGAGAGAATTTTTTTTTCTTCATTTTCCTCCTTTTCCTTCTCCACCTCGTCCTCCCTTCTTCCTCTCTTCTTCCCGTACCATCTCATATCGTCTCTTCTTTTCCCCCTTTTTTTTCCCCTTTTCCTTTTCCTTTCCTTTGAGATTTCCTTTGAAAGTAAAGGTTTAAAGGTTTATTTTGACTTTTGTATATTAAAATCAATCGGCAAGAATTTCCGATTAACTAAATATCTGTTTACATAAAGTTAAAATTTTATTTACCGGAAATGAATCGAAACGAGGGAAAGAGAGAGTGAGAGAGAGAGAGAGAGGGGAACAAAAAAATAACGCGGGAAAAATATAAATAAAAACTTTTTTTTTGAAATTTTTCTCTTTCTCTTTCTCTCTTTCTCTTTCTCCTGCCACGTGCAGCTTTTTTTTTTGTTTCACTTTATATTTTCCCATAGCGCGCGTGCTTATAAAATAAAATTCACGCACACACGCACACGCATACACGCACCGATTTTAACGACGTTAAAAACAGTTTTTTTATTTCTACATGCGTTTGTGAGGGTACGTGCGTCGTGAATGACGTCAGAGGTGGGGGCGGGGCAAAGCGGGACGGGGGCGGGTGAGGCGAGTGGGTGGAGAGGAAAAGCGTAATAAAAGAAAATTCTGATCGGAGAGAAAATCGGAAAAGAAAAAACTAAACTAAAAATTAGAAAAGAAAGAAAAAAAAAGATTTTTCCGTCTTCTGCTTTTTTTTTTTTCTAATTGAATTTCGATTTGAAATTTTTTTTTACATTCGGTTATTTTCGTTTTTTTTCGGTTTTATTCGTAATCATCATCACGGACGCACTTTGTGTTTATCTTTATATAATTTTTTTTCTTATTTTTTTTTCCATATTTGATTTTGTTTTTCTCGTTTGTTTTTTTTTATTTATTTCCGTTTCCGGTTTGTTTTTTCGTAACGCATTCTTTTAAATAATGATCGTTTACACGTAATTTACTCTTTTTTTTTTTTTTTTTTTTTAAAAATTAAAAATTATTGCTTTAGGAGGAGAGAAATTGTAAACCGTTAAAGTGGCCAAATGAAAATAAATCTCTCGCGATGTGGAAAATAATTTCCGCATCCTTTTATTTCCTCCTCATCATCCCCTTTGGTTTTTTTTTTTTAATTCTCTCACCTCTATCATCTCCCTCTCCTCCTCCTACTCATCCCCCTCTTTTTTTTTCTCCAGAATTCGTTTGTTCGACGATGAATTTTTATCTTTTAAACGAATATAATTTTTTTTATTATTATTATTTTTGGTTCTTCCACGTTTTTTTTTTCTTTTTTTTTTTTTTATTTACACGTTTTTCTAAAATTTTTTTTTCTTTTTTATTCCAACGGGATAAGTTAAGTCGTAAAACGGAATCGTTTGTTCTATGCAATACAAACAGAAAATAAAAAAATAAAAATTTGCATTTTTTCCTGTTGTTGTTGTTGTTGCATTTCCTATTTTTTTTCTTTATTCTTCGTTTCCGGTTATAAAAATAAAATTGTAAAAGTTAATTGTCGGAATGAAATTGTTTGTAATAACGACGAAACAAAAAAAAAAAGAAAAGAAAAATTTACAGGAACAAACAGGATGGGAAACGACAGAAAATTTAAAATTTTAATTTTTTTTTTTTTGGTTTAACCGATAAAAAAAATTCTTTCACGTTTTTTTATTTTTTCTTACGTAATCAAAAATTTTGTAAATGCATAACAAACGTTGTTGTTGTTTGTCTTTTAAGTAAACGACATCGTATAAAAGCAAAAAAAATAGAAAAAAGATAAAGAAACGTTTTTAACCGGATGAGAAAAGAAGAAGAAGAAGAAGAAGAAATGATGACACCCACGCATAGAAATATAAAAAAGACTAGATAAAATGTAAGAAAAAGAAAAGGAGAGGGAAAGAGGAGGAGAAGAAAAAATGAAACAGTAAAAGGATAAATAAGAAATACAAAAAAAAAAAAAAAAAATTGGAAGAAGAAGAAGGTAGATAAGTAATGGAGATAAAAAAAAAGTAACGAGATGAGAGAGAAAGAGAAAAATTTAAATCTGCTAAAAGGAAATGGAAGGAAAAGAAAAAGATAGAAATAATAATAATAATAATAATGATGATAAGAGATTTTTATTTTAAAAAATTTTGCTGTAGCAGACGAAAAAAAAAAAAATTTGCGGGAATGCACTGGAAAAAACTTTTTAGATATAAAAAGAAAAAAAAAAAAATTAAAAATTTGACCTTAATAAACTTTTTAAATTGAATGGCGACGACCCTGGAATAAAAAAAAAAAAAAAAAAATTTTTTCCAAAATGTTCTAGAAAATTCGGATTTTTTTTTCTTTTTTCCAAAAAAAAATATATATATAACCAATAAATTTTTGACAGACGCAATTTACAGACTCCAGAAAAGAGAACGCATAAAATTTTTCCCCCCTTTTTTTTTTATTCCAGTAAAACATAAAAAAAATTGATAAAAATGTTTTTTTGTGATTTAAGTTTTTTTTTTTTTTTGTTTTGGCAAAAATTTGTAATCGTTTTACTGGAGAACACAAAAAACAAATGATAACGATAACGAATGGAAAGTGATGATAACGATCGTTGAAGTGTCTGTCGTGGCATTCAATTGAATATTTAATACATCGATAAAAAAGTTTTTTTTTCCTTTTTTTTTTTTTTTGATGTTGTTGTCAACGTGCGTGTTTACAAAACAAACAAACAAACAAACAAACATGCAAACATACAAACGAATGTAAAGCGCGAAATAAAATCATAAAGAAAGAAAAATGGCGGAAAAAACTGAAAGTACGTCGTTGACAAGAAAAAAAAAAGGAAAAATTGAATAAATTACTATTATTATTATTATTATTTGGAATTGATAAAATAAATTTGAACTTTGACCTCTTACTCTCTCTCTCTCTTTGTCTCTCATTCTTTGCCTGCTTGTCTCTCTCTCTATCTGTCTCTCTTTTTCTCTATCAATCATACTTCCTCTGCTTCTGGCTCTCTCATTCTCCTTTTCTCCATTTGTCTGTCTGCCTGTCTTTCTCTCTCTGTCTCTCTTTTCCTCTCTACCTCTTTCTCTCTCTCTTTTATTCTTGTATAATTCGTAGGAGAAAAATTCGAATTCATATTTTATTAAGTAATTAAAAGGATTCCTTTTAAAGATTTTGTTAAAAATAAAAATCGGATTAGATTTCAAACGGATAAGATTAGATTAGACTCTTAACGGATTAGATTCCCTAACGGATTAGATTTGTTTCGAAAGATAAAGAGAGAAAGGAGGGGGCGGGAAGGGTGGAAAACATTCTGAAAGTTTTTTCGTTCAAATTTTTTTTTTTTTTTTTTTCATGATGGTTTGGTTCATTTTTGACGATGTGTCGTGGTTTTAAATTTTTTTCTTTTTTTTTTTTGGAAGGGAAAAACCGGAAAAGGAAGTTTTTCTTTTCCTTTTTCTTTTTTTTTTTTTCTAAAAAAAAAAAAAAAAAAAATACGTAACGAGTAAAAAGTTTTGTTAGAATGTTATGATGATAATAAGGAATTTTTATGACAGAATGATGATGATGATGATAATGATGATGATGATGATGATGATAGTAAAAGTTGACAGTTGATGCCGTCAGGCAATTTTTGAGTGGGAGGGGAAGAAAGAGGAGAGGAGGGCGTTGAACTTTGTTAAGAATTTTTTGGGTTCTGTCAAAATTTTATGAACCCCTTTAAACCTTTTTTTTTTTTTAACGAATTGATGAATACAAAATAATAATAATAAACGATTTCGGTTCCTGCCACGTTTTTTTTTTTTCTTAACGTTTCGATAAAATTATTACGACGAAAAAAATAAAATGAATAAAAAAAATTTCATGCTTATTTATTTATTTTATTTTTATCTTCTTCCACGTCAAAAAATTGAAAATTTCTTTTTTTTATGTCCGAATAATCCGTTCGATTTCATTTCGGAGACGAAAAGTTTTTCATTTTTTTTTTTCTGAATATTATGTCGGATAATTTATTTTTTTTCATCTCCCCCCCCCTACTCTCAGGAAAAATAATAATAATAATAATAATAATCAACGTTACATTTCGTGTGGGAGGCAAAAAAAAAAAAAAGAAGAAAAATCGATAATTCCACGACGAGATTTCACAATGATGATTTTAATAATAATAATTCAAATGAAATTTTTCCGTTAGCAAAAAAGATGATAATAATGACGATGATGACGATGATGATGATGATTTTCCGTTTTCGGTCAGCCATATTGTTTTATTTTCACTTAATAAAAAAAAAAAAAAAAGAAAAACTTATCAAGTTTTTGACTTGTGGGCATCGGCGGTGGCGGTTGTTGTTTGTTGTTTGTTTACGAACGGTCTAGAAGTAAATAAACATTCAACAAAAAGGAAAAATTTAATTTAATTAACCCCTTGAACGAGTTTTATTAGGTTGTTATATTACAACTTTTTATCATCATTATCACGGTTACCGCCACGTCACGCCGGACGTCACGCGCGCACGTCTCGCTCCCGCTTTCGTACGCTCCTTTTCCCTCTCCCTCCCTTCCTCCCTTCCTTTTTTTTAAATCCCTTTTATCGATATTATTCATATTTCCAACATTTACAATTTTTCCACCGGTCGTTGTTTGTTTATATTCACTGATTCCACGTCAAAATCAATAATAATAAAACCGTGGAAGGAGACAAAAAAAAAAAGAAAAATCAATTAAATGCAACTTTTGTATTTAGTTTTACATGTAGTTTATGCTTTATGAATGTTTTACCCTTCTTCATTTCCCTCCCCCCTCTCTATCTCTCTCTCTCTCATTATTTCATTTTACGCTTCCTCTTCTTTTTCCTTTCATCCCATCCTTTATACATTCCACTCATTTTTCGTTTGTTTTCCTTCCTTCCTTCGTTTCCATCACGGATTCATACCGTCTCCGAAGCAACCTCATTACGGAATTTTCATCTTTTTCTCTTAGTTCCCTTCATTTTTTATAAAATCTCTTTTCGACTACTACTACCACTACTCCCCCCTTATTGTTCATCAAACTTTTTCCCTTTCTTCCCCTTTTTGGAAAAACTACCCTTAAATTCCCTCGAGGATAAGAGAAAAAGAGAGAGGAATTATTGTTTTTAAACGTCGTTATCATCATTATCATGTTCAATTTTCATCATCGTGGATTCATTTATTTTACATAACGGAAAAAATTTTCCCGTTTTTTTTTTCCAGCTGTAGTTTTCTTACCCTTCCTTCCCCCCCATTCTCACCCTTCCCCATCCGTTATCGTACCTGAATCTGACAGTTAAAATTCTTCAACGGGGAGCTGCAACGTAAAACGACAGCGTTATTATACGAAAAATAAATTATTATTATTATTATTATCACATATTGAAATTTTCGGGGATCCAAACATAAAAATTTAGACAGACTTTGTTTGTTTTCCATTGAAAATTTTTTTTTCCTTTTTCCTTTTTTTTTTTTTTCATTATTTTCCTTTCGACACCTTTTCTAATTATTTATTACACTCTAAACCTTTTTCCTTTTTATTATTATTATTATGATTTCCTTTTTCTATAAAAAAACAAACAAACAAACGATCGATCGATCGATCCCAAGTACTTCTGATTTTTAAATTATTGTTTTATTTAAAAAAAAAAAAGAAAATTGATAAAAAGGTTAAAGTTCATACCTTTGCCCCCCCCCCTCGGGAAAAAAAGAGAGAGAGGGAAATGAGGAAGAGGGAGTAGAGAAAATAAAAAAAAAATAATAATAATAATTTGAAAAACGATTTTGAAATATAATATGGAAGATCATAAATAGAAAGACAAAAAGGTTGGAAAGGAAAAAAAAAAAGGAAAAAAGGAAATTTTTTTTTTGTTTAGAATGAGAAAGTGCAGCCACCACACCTGCTGGGATATTGTCTCATAAATAAAAATTCGTGTGAGTTTTTTCACTCACTCACTCTCTCTATCTCTCTCTCTCTCTCTCTTTATTTTTTTTTACGCAAACTTTTACTTTTCGCTTCTTTATTATTTCCATCTCCTTTCTCTCTCTTATTGACTCTTTACTTACGAGTATATGCGAATACTCGTGACCTAAATTTTTATGAAAAAGGATGGGAGGATGAAATAAAGTCGCTTATTGGAGTAGAGAGTGGGGGAAGGAGTTAAGTGACGGAAGGGGTAAAAATGAATCGAAAATTTTCTTTTTCAAATGGTAAAATTGAAAAGATTTGGCAACGCTGTAACTCATAAACCGCCCGAGAATTTTTTTTTTTTTTTAAATTTAAATTTAAATTTAATTTGATGCAATAAATTTAAATCCTTTGGATAATTTTTAAAAACGGGAGGAGGGAAATTTTCTGGAATCGGGATAAATAAATAAATAAGAAAAAAAAGGTTAAGGAAAAAAGTAAAATAATAAAATTAACGGGGAGGGGAGGAGGTAGGAGGCGGAAAAAAAATAAGTTTAATCTGAGAAAATAGAACAGAAACAACAAATGAGAAATAGACAAAAAAAAAACGTGGAAAAAGAAAAAAGAGAGAAAGAGAGAGAGAGAAAAGGAAAAGAAAAAGTTGGTTAAAGGTGATGGTGATGGTGGTGGTGGTGGTAGAAAAGAGAGCTTCTTAATTTATTTTTAATTCAAACAAAAATTTTTCCTTTTTTCCTTTTTTTTCCTTTTTTTTTATCCAAAATTTGTTTCGTTTCATTTCTTTTTACTTATTTTTCCGGTCCGAAAATGTAAAGAAAAAAAAAATTGCATTTTTATCATCCTTTTTTCCTTTTAGGAAAAAAATAAAAATTTTTTTTAAATTATTTAGAAAAAGGTAAAAAACGAATGAAAATGGAAAAAATTTTCCAATGGAAAATAAAAAGAAAGAAAGAAAGAAAAAAGAAGAAAATTATTAGAAAATTCTAGAAACGTTTTTTTTTCTCTCTTCTTTTAACTTTTTTTTATTTTTCCCGCCTTTTTTATTTTATTGTATTCTCTCTTTCTTTATCTCTCTCCCCCTTTCTCTCTCTTTCTTTCTATCTCTCTCTTTTTTTCGATTGCATTTTTGTGTAATTTTTTTTGACGTTTCCGTTATAATAATTTAATCATTTTGAAGAAAAAAATTTCATTTTTTTTTTGTTTTCCCCCTTACCCCCACGTCAATTAATCGTGTTTGGGTGGTGGTAGGTTAGAGAGGGGGTGCGGGTAACGGTGAGGAGATGTTGGGGAAGAGAAAAAGAAAATTTACAACAAAAACATTTTTTTTTCTTTTTTTTTTATTCGACGTATCGTTTTACAATTTGATGGCTCCCCGTAAAAATAAAAATATTTATTATTTAAATAAATATCAAATTTCTCGGTTTTCTTATTATCATCATCATCATCATCATCATTTTTCGTTTTCTTTTCGTTCATTTCATCTCCCCCCCATCCACACCGCTACCACCGTTTCAATTCACGTAAAATCCTTTCTTTTTTTTTTTTTTTAACTCTTTTAATTTCCCCCTCCCTCAATCCCCTCCACTCTCCACCTTCAATTTAATCGAAGTTGTAAAATAAGTTTTAAATTAAAGAAAAAAAAGGCGGGAATTTTTAACTCGCACAAAAAAAAAGAAAAATAAAAATAAAAAGAAAATGTCGGAAAATTTATTTTTTTTGATATAAATCGTAAATGTTTACATTTGACGATGTTTCTCAATCGCTCGAAGTTAAAATGTTTGTAAACAATCTTTGAAGAAAAGAACGCGTGGGGGGAGGGAGGGAAGACAGGTGGATTGGGGGGGAGGTAGGGAAACAAAATGAAGTGGGTGGGGGAGGCGGGAAATTACGGAAAGACGTAAAAAGAATTTGTAAAAATGAAAGAAAAATTTTTTTCCCTTTACTCGTTTTTTTCTTCGGGGTCCGAAATTTTAGTGAGGGGAAAGAGGGGGAGCACACACACACGAATAAAAAAAAATAATTAAAAATGTTGTTAAATAATAATAATAATAATAATAATAATAATAATAATAATGATAAAACTTTCCATAAAGGTGTTTTATTGTCATTTTTTTTACAAATCCCCCGCCACACTTCCTCTCTTCTTCCTCTCCCTCTGTTCTTACCCTCACCTGTTTTCGTCTCTTTCCCCTCGACATTTTCTTACCCCATCATACACTTTTTATTTTTTCTTCCCTCCCCCCTTTTTTTTCCATCTAAATACTTTTTTTTTTTTTTCTTTCAAAATAAACTTTTTACTTTACGTGCAATAAAACACATTCACGACGTTTTATGGGCTTCCTAAAAAAAAAAAAAAAAAAAAGTTTTAAAAAACTTTTCCGAGTGTTTTTAGATTTTCTTTTCTCTTTTTTTTTTTTTCATTTTTTATTTTTAACGTCGAGAATGTTCTAAACGTTCTAAAAAAAAAAAATTCACGCGCACGCATACACACATACGAAATTTTTTTGGAATAGAAAAAAAGCACGCACGATTCACGCACCTCACACTTTTTTGTTTTCTTTCTTTCTTTCTTTTTTTTTTTTTTTATTGTTAAAATCACGTATTTCGATTTTTTTTTTTTTTATACACACACGAAATTGTATTCATGAAATTTAACGTGTCAGAAGAAAAAAAAAACAGAAAAACAGAAAAAAAGGAAAATATTAAAATCGAATTTTGAATTATGTGACGTCATAAAAAATAAGTACCATTTACTCCCACCAGGCGCGCACTCGTCATTCGTTTATGAAAACTTATACACGTCGTTGGAATGGAAAAACGGTTAAACCATTCGCGTCAAGTTTTTCCTGTCGGTCGGTATTTGAGAATTTTAAAAAAGTGAAAATAAGTAATTTAACGGATTGATAAAGTGTAGTGATTGAAAAAAACTAAAACCGGAAACGATGTAATTTTGTTTAAAAAAAAAGGGCGAAACGAAAATACCTATCTTTAAAACAGGAACAAAAACGTAAGGAATTGATTGAATTTTTCTAATTTTTCACTTTGTTTTATTTATTTTTGGTCATTATCATTTAATATGCGTGATATATTTTGCTACTGTTAATAACTATTTGCTAAAATTTAGTTTTTTTCTAATCCGCGTGAAAAAAAAATCAAAAGAAATACATAAAGTGAATAAAACGTTAATTAAACGTAATAACTAACTACTTGTCGTTCGAATGACGTTCGAAAAATTTTAAAAACTAAATAAATTCAAATCGACCAATCAGAATCGAGGCGAGAAAAAAATCTTTTTTTTCATTGGTTTGACGTAATAAATTTAGTTTTTATATATGTTCGAATGAAATTTTTTCGATGCGACGTTCGATTTTTTTTTTTTAACGGATTTTTTTTTGTGAATTCGAATGAAGTAATCAAAAATGGAGAAAAAAAAAAAACGAATGGGGTAAAAAAAAAAGGAAAAAATCATACTGTTGACCTAATGACCCCCTTTTTTTTTTATTATTTTCTTCTGCTTTTTTTTTTCTATTTTGAGAAATCAAAAAAAAAAAAAAAATTTCTACAAGATAAATTATTGTCAGTTCGGAGAAAGCGTTCGAGGCACAGAAAAATGATTTTTTTTTTTCATCCCCTCCACCCTATCACTCTCTCTTTATTTTTCTCTCTCTCTCTCTCTCTCTCACTATTTGTCATTCCTTGACTTCGTTGTACGTAAAAGAACAAAAGAAAAAGAGAGAGAGAGTAAAAGTAAACGGTAAAAAAAAAAAAAAATTTTTTTCTTTTTTTTTCTTTTCACTTGTCTCCCTCCAATCTGTCAACTAAGTTTCCGTTTTTGTTTTTATTTCCGTTTCCGGATTTTCTTTTTCTCCCCATTCGCCTCTCCCCCTTTTCTCCATACGCGATATTCTCCGATTTTGAATTTTTGTTATTCCTCCATTTTTTTTTTTTTTACGATTCGGGATTTATTTTAAATTTAATTTTAGTTTACATTGATAGTAATAATAATGATGATGATGATGATGATGATGATAGTGATGATGATGATAATGATGATGATGTAATTGTTGAGTCTTTTTCATTCATTCATTCATTCATTCGAATTTGAATTTAAATTTTTTTGAAATTTTTTTTATTACCTAATTAACTTTGCATAAAACAAAATGTCGGTCGAAAGTTTATGAGTTTAAAAAAAAAAAAATTATGATGACGTAAAAAGAGAGAGAAACACCAGAAAATAACACGTTATTTTGAAATTCAAAACAAAAGAAAGAGAGAAAGAAAGACAGGTGAAAAGAAGATGAGAGAGAGAGAGTGAGGGGAAAATAGAAAGAAGATGAGAAGGGGAGAGAGAAAAAGAGGAAGAAATGAGTGAGAGATAGAAAGAGAAAGGTTGATGAAAAGAGTTATGAGAGAGAGAGTGAAAACAGTTGAAAGACATAAAGAGAGAGAGAGATAAAAGGAAGAAGAAAAAAAAAAAAAATTATTTTCCGTTACGAAAGTAAATAAAAGCGCGAAAATAAATATAAATAATTAATGATGATGATGATAATAATAAAATAGAGATCGTTTACACGAGAGGGCGAAAAACCCCCCCAAAAAAAGCCGATGATTAAAAAATAATAATAATAATTACATACACCTACAATACGTAAAGGAAATTGATAAGAGGAGGTTTTCACATTTAAAAAAAAAACTAATTTTATAAATATGAGTTGGAGTGGTGATGGTAGTTTTATCAATCGCAATAAGAGAGAAAGAGAGGGAGAGAGAGAGAAGAAAAAGTTACTGGAGAAAAAAGAGAGAGAAAGAAATAAGCTAAAGAGTATATTTAAAAATAAAAGTAGGTCAGTCGAGAGAAATCCAGAATGAAAAAAAAAAAAAAAAAAAAATTTTTTTTTTTTTTAATAATAGTTGCGCGCTCACTGGAATCATTGGGCGGGACTTTTCTCTACTCTTTCTGTCACACACAAAAAGAGAGAACGAGAGAGAGAAAGAGAGAGAGAGAGAGAGAGAGAGAGAAAATATCGGTTTTAGAGCGTGTGCGTAAGAGAAGAAAGAAAGAAAGAAAGAGAGAGAAAGAGAGAGAGAGAAAAAAAAAAAAACTTTTCGAATTTCAGGACGACGACGACGACGCCAGTGCTGTGCGGAGCGGCGGGCAAACTAGACATTGTGGCGGCCGCGAACGGATTTTTTTTTCTTTTTTGTTATTCTCTCTCTCTCTCTCTAATTTTTTAAAATGATTTATTTTATCAAATAAACGATTACGCGCGTTATAATTAACAAAAAAAAAAAACGCACGCGAAATATTAATAATAATAATAATAAAAACGCAAAACAAAAAAAAAAAAAAAAAAAAACAAAACGGAAAAGTTTGCCCCTGATCGTTGTCATCGTTCGCTGTTGTCGTCGTCGTGGTTTTAACCGTCGTTAGTTAATCGTCATCATCTTTGTCGTCTGCTACAAAAATTTTTTTTTTTTTTTTTTTTTTAAAATTCGCGGTAAATAATAAAAAAATTTTTATTTTTTATTTTCCAACGTCGTCGTGACGTTAACGCACACACACACACACACACACAACACGTAAACATTAACGTTAAAGTGTTTATAATAATAATTTATAATAATAATAATAATAAAAATAATTTACATGTCGTATACGTCCCGCGATCGTTTTTAAAAAAAAAAAAAAAAAAAACGTACGCGTTTTATTATTATTATTATTTATTTATTAATTAATAAATTTTAAAAGATTAAAAATAATAATAATAATAATAATAATAATAATAATATTTTTGATTAAAAAAATTATTGATTGATTGATTTTATTTTTTTTGTTGAATGACAATAAATTGAAAAAGGTACAAATACAAACGAGAAAGTTTGTTTGTACGTTTGTTCGTTTGTTCGTTCGATTTCGTGGTTTGAATTAAAAATAATAATAATAATAATAATGATAAAATTTTCATTAAAAAAAAATTCGATTGAAAATTTAAATTTTTTTTTTTTTTTTTTTTTTTTTGGTGAGTTTAATTAAAAAAAAAAAAAAACGAGATGTGGGAAAAAATCGAGATAAAAATGCTGGAATCGGGAGTGGAAAAAAGTTTTTTTTTGGGGGGGAGAAGGGAGGGAGGAGAGAAGGGAAAAGGGAAAAAATCGTACTGGAATTATATTAACCCGTAATTTTTTTTTTTCGTACGATGTATAAAAAAAGCACGTGCGTTAATTGTAATTTATGTAAATTACACGTTAAAATTTATCTTTCATTCTCCTGCCACGACAATTTAATTTTTCAGGAATGAAGGACACGACTCGGTTAATTCCTCCTCCCTTGCTCCCACCCATTTGATGTTCATTATTCATTAAATGGTTTTTGTTTATGATTTTCATGGGGATTTTTGTTTGTCGTGGTACGAGAAAACGTGTATACGTTTGTAGTCGGGTGTTCGAAAGGGGTAACAACCGTCCTCTCTCCCCCCGAAAAAAAAAAAAAACGATCATAAAAAAAACATTCAGATATTAAATAACTGAGGTTTCGAAACGATGATAAATCGTGGAAAGAGATAAAACGAATACGAAAGTGGAAGCAGAAAAAAAAAATTTAAATTTTTTATGAATTAAATAAATAAAAAAAATTATTGATTTCTTTCTCACTCACACACACGCACACGTACACACTCACATTCGCTCTCTCTCTCTCTCATCGGGTTGAACGTTCTCATCTTTTGGTTTTTTACTTCGGTCGCGACCACTCGTTTCTCCCCTTCTTTTATTTTTTACCCCTCCTCCATTTCCCCTCCCGACTCTTTCTCCTCCTCTTTCTACTTCTTCCTTTCCTCTTCCTCCTCGTTCGTTTTTTATTTTCGACTTTGATCTCTTCCCCCATAAAATTCTACACTCCATTCCAATGTTTTTTTTTTTTTTTGTAATTTATTGAAAATTTTTATTGCTGGAGCCGCCAAAAACACCATCAATGGATTTCTTTTCTCTCTCTCTCTCTCTTTTTGTTTTTCTTTTTGTAAACATGTTGTTAAAATGTTGTTTGTTAGGGGCCAAAAAAAATCTGACCTGATTTTAAAATAAATAATTAATTAAAAAATTTTTTTCGCATTCGGTCGCACATAAATCAAAAATTTTAAATTTTGTTCAAATTTTTCACGCACGCACCAACTTACGCACCAACTTACGCACCAACGTACGCACCAACAAATGCAATTTACGTTCACGTGTTAATTATCAATAAAAAATAAGCATTCGATTTTTCGTGTCTCAACCAAATCCTTTGGTTTAAAGATAAAATAAGAGTAATAACGAAGAAAAATCTTTCGTTTACATTGCTGACAACATTTGAAAAAAAAAAAAAATGGCCACCATTGGGTTTGGTAAATATCGGGATAAAAAAAAAAGAAGGAAAATAAAAAATGGCGAAGTCTTAAATTAATTTTTATTGCACTTATTTAGTTAAAAAAAAAAAAATTTTTTTTAATTTTTTTTTTCGGTTAGTAAAAGAAATTAAGACAAAGGAAAAAAAAAAAAACTTTTTCTCATTCCTTTTTCTTTATTCCTTTTTTTTTTTGTACATTAAGAAACAAGTTTAAAATGATTCATTGTTTTTTTTTTTTTTTTTTGAAATCAAAAATTTTCCCTCCTTTTCCATTTATTTTTTTCCTTTTTTTTCCTTTTTTTTTTTTTTAACTTTTTGTTTCATTTATCTTTTTCTTTTCATCTTTTCTTTTGTTTAGTTTTTTTTTTTTTTTTTTTTTTTTTTTATTTAAGTTGATTTCCCAAAGGTTCGCATTTTTCCTTTTTTCTTTCTTCACTTCCCGCTTACCTTTTTCTTTCTTCCTTTTTTTTTTACCTCCCTTCCTCCCGCTCCTCCCATTTTTTTTATTTTTATTCTTATTGTTTTGGTGACAGTAGTAAGTTAAATTTTATTAACTACTTTCCCTGCTTTTTTTCTCTTTTTTTATTATCATCATTATCAAAAGATAAAAGTGTGTGAGAGAGAGAGAGAGAGAGAATGAGAGTCTGTCGTTATTATAAAACGTCCAAGTTTCCGTTAAACCCTCCTCAAACCCTCCCCTCCTTTCCCCACGAAAAAAAACCAACAACAACAAAACGAAACTTTTAAAATTTTTGAAAAAAAATATTAATAATAATTATCTTATTAACGTTATCATAATCGGTAACTTTAATTAATAAAATTTAAATTTTCACACTCTAAAACAATTAATAATAATAATGATGATGATGATGATGATGATGACGAAATTGTTATTAAATTTTTATTTAAAAAAAAAAAAAAAAATTTTTTTCATGCGCTGTCGTTTTTGTTTTGAAATCCTCGTGAAATCATATTATTATTATTATTATTGTTTGTTTCTTATTTTTATTTTTTTTTATTATTTTGTTGTTGTTGTTATAATAATAAAAATCTCGAACGAAAAGAAAAAAAAGGAAAAAAAGGAAGGAAAAAAAAGGAAAAACAAAACAAAATTAATTCAATGATGATGTTTTCTTCTCTTTCATTAAAAGCTTTTTAAAAGATTTCTTGTTTACAGTCGGAATCTATTTTTATTATTATTATTATTATTATCATTATTATTATTATTTTTTCATCTCTCAAAGGATTACGATTCCTTTTTTTTAGAAAATAAAATATATATATATATATATATATATATATATATATACTTGAGAGCAATAAATCTAAAGTGGATGAATGTGCAAGACAAACGAACAAACGAACGTAAAAAAAATATTATTAAATTTTAATTTATTATTATTATTATTATTATTTTCGTTTGATATCAGTTACATCGATAAAGTGCTCAAGTTAATATAAATGAATTTATAAAACAAACGAACAATCAACAAACAGTAAAAAAAAAAATAAAGTGTCTGTATTGAATTTTTTTTTTTGTTTTTATTGCGTGGTAGTAGCGGAGGTGGGGGATGTAGCGTCGGAGGTAGTGGCGGTAGTGGTGGTTGTAGTGATGATGGTGATGGTAATTGTTAAAGGTGGTGATTTAAGTGATGTCATACGTAATTATTAATTAAGAAAAATTAAAAAAAAAAAAGAAAAAAAAAGTTTTTTTACGTTTGAACCAACATTGTGAGGGTGAGAGTTCGGTGCGCCGTCGTGCAGGCGGACGCTAACGGCGGCCATGGGCCTCTTCCTATACCCCAAAATATACCAATCGTGGAAGGAGTACAAAATAAAACACCTACAACAATATCCCAGGTAAGATAAAAAAAATTTTATTCTTTTAATTGTCTGTCGCGTGAAAGAGAGAAAGGGAGAGGGAGGGTAAATGGAGAAGGAGAGGGGTAAAGTGAGGAGGGAAAAGAGATAGAAAATAAAAAAAAGAAAAAAAAAAGAGAAAAGAAAAAGTAAGAGATACAAAAGAAAAAAGAAAATCTGTCAAAAAAGAGGAAGAAAAGGAAGGAAAAGAAAGAAAGAGAAAGAGGCAGAACAGAAAAAAAAGAGAAAGAGTGAAGAGAACAAGAAAATATGTCAAAAAGAGGGGAAAAAAACAGAAAAAGAGAGAAAAAGGAAGAAGTAAGTCAAAGAGAGAAAGAGAAAAAAAGAGAAAAAATGAAAAATAAAAAGAAAGGAAGAAAGGCGGGGGGGGGGGAAAGAAAGGAGACAGAGAAAGAGAGAGAGAGAGAATAGAAGAGGAAGAAAAATACGAAACAAAAAAAAAAAAAACAAAATTGTCATAAATTTCAAAAAAAAAAAAAAAAAAAGATTCAAATCAGATTATTTCCGGTTTAAGAATATCAATCACGTTTTTTTTCGCAACGAATGTAAAAAAAAAAAAAAAAAAAATGGCGGCGTCTCTTATTTCTTATTCAGTATGCGAGCACAAAGGAAATTTAACGCCGGAGAAAAAAAAAAAAATTTGTTTCGTTTATATTTTTATTTATTTATTTATTTTAAGGATCGTAAACGATACGGAAGAAGGAAAAAAATACGAACGCCGTTCGCTTTTTTTTTTTATTAATTTGGGGAGAAGGGATTAAGGACATACCGGAAATAGAACTCCCGATAAATGTTTTTCCTCTCTCAATCGTCACAATTAATTCTACAACGAATGAATTATTTGTATACTCTCGTTAAATCCGCGTCTTCTTTCACAAAAAGGTTAAATAAAAAAATTCCGAATGTTTCCGGTCATGCGATGAAAAACTTTTCCATTTTGTTTTATTATTATTTACTCTATGAAATTTTTTTTACGTTCGATCGTTAATAATTATTTTATGTTCTTTTTTTTTCGGCGTGAATGAAATTTTTTTTTTTCTAATGCCACGAAAAACAGTTTGTTTGTGGGGGTTAAAAAATCTGGAAAAAAATGTTTTAAAAACTCACCCGTACGTCCTTTTACGTTCCTTTTTTCTTCCACTTTCCCGCCATTTTTCGCTTTCTTTGCTTTCTACCATCCAAATAAATTCTAGAAGAAAATGGAAAGAAAATGAATGACGATGCATCTTTGTGAAATGAAAAAAAAAAAATTTTTTTTTATTTTTTGTCGTGTGATCTTTTTCTCTCTCTCTCTCTCTCTCTCTATCTCTCTCTCTTTCTATTTTTCTGTCTCTCTCTTTCTCTCTCTCTCTCTTTCTATTTTTCTGCCTCTCTCTCTCTTCATCTTTCCACGCGTATATTTAAAGACATTGATGTAAACATGTCACACGTATACCTTTTTGAAAAACTTTTCTTTTTTTTTTTTTGTTCTTTTCTTTCATCCCCTTCGCCAAATCGTCCGACGTTTTTTTTTTTTTTTTTTTTGATTTTTATGTCTTGAAACGTCGAACGTTTCGTCATCGTCGTGTCACATGTGTCTCAAAGGAATTTTATTTTTCTTTTCAATGGTAACGTGACTCATTTGTTTCTTCACAATTTTCTTTTTCTTTTTTTTTTTTCCCTTTTGATTGGAACTACCCGCGAACGCCCCGTTTGTTCGTTCGTTTTATTTGTCGAAACAACGAATTTTATTTTGTGTCACGATTCAAAAAAAAAAAAAATTAAAAATTGCAATGAAATTCCCCGCCATTTTCTTTTTTTCTTTTTTATTTTTTTACCCCATTTGAAAAAATTTTATTTTGTGTTATATTAGGAGGGTAGGGAAAGGGAGAAAGAAAAAAAGGCAGAAAGAAAAAAAAAGAAATAGTGTGTAAAAAAAAGAAAAGAGTCAAGAAAGAGAGGGGGTAAAAGAAATAAAGAAATAAAAGAGAAAGAGTAAGATAGAGAGGGAAACAGAAGGAGAGAGAAATTGAAGAAGAAAAAGAGAAAAGGTGGAAAAAGGAAAACAGAGAAAAAAAAAAGGAATTGTAAAGAGAAAAACTAAAACAGAAAAAGCGGAAGAGAGAGAATAGGAGGAAGTGAAAAGAGAGAAAAAAAGAGAAATAGAAAGAAATAGAGAGTAAGGAAGAGAAAGAGACAGAAAGGAGATAGAGAAAGTCGTTAAATTTATTAAAGAAACGAAGCCAAAAAAAAGGAAAGAA
Organism: Pediculus humanus corporis; assembly: GCF_000006295.1. Taxonomy (NCBI): domain Eukaryota; kingdom Metazoa; phylum Arthropoda; class Insecta; order Psocodea; family Pediculidae; genus Pediculus; species Pediculus humanus. The sequence continues at coordinate 245,900 of NW_002987792.1, forward strand.
AAAAAAGGACAAATTTCCTTTTGTGTATTTTAATGCCAATAACAAACACCTTCTTCTTCTTCTTTTTTTTTGTTTTGTTTTTTATTTCCTTTGAGAAAATACAAAACGAAAATAAAAAATGAAAGAAAAAAAAAAAAAACAAAACAAAAACAGAATTTGAAGAACTTAATTTTTTCATTTTTTTTTTTTTTTTCGTCGCGCCATTTTTATTTTCAACCTCTATTTCCACGATGGATTTTCTCTCTCTCTCTCTCTCTTTCTCTTTCTCTCGTCGTAATAAACGATCCTTTTTAAGTCGTCGTCTAAAATTTTTTTTTTTATGTTTGTTTTCACCCGCATCGATAAATTATTTTAAAAAAAAAAAAAATTTTTTTTTGCTACAAACCACCGCCGCAATTTATTTATTTGCTCTTTGCCCCCCCCCCTACCTCCCATTCCCTCTCCCCTTTTAAATGGTTTTCGTCTTGTTGTATATCGATTTTTTTACTATTCCCAATTATGATGTCAAAAAATTTTTTTTTAATATTTAACTTTCGAACGGACATTCGTAAAGCAATTAATAATGGCGGTGGCGGTGACGTCGGCTATCTTCTGTCTTTTTTTGCATTTGTCGAAGGCGTTTGTTGATTATGAAACAAACGGTTTTTTTTTTTCTTTCTCTGCGACAGCGAGAAAAAATTAATTTTTTTTTTTTTTTTTTTTGGCTTCATTAATAATAGAAGAAGATGAGAAAAGAAAAATGGCGGTAAACGATTGTAGTCTGAGAATCGTAAAGGTCTGATGATAATAATAATAATAACGTATAACGTGGCCAAAACGCCTACGTAATAAATTTTTTTTTTTTTTTATTTAATAAAAACAATTCGTGTCCGTCGTCGTCGTCCAATGTCAAATAATTTTTGTTATAATGAACCGAAACGAAATCAAATCCGGACATTTGTTTGTTTGTTTGTTTGTTTGTTTGTCTGTTTGTTTTTAAACCCCAACAACTTAAATTATCATCATCAATCTGGCGTCGACCTCTTTAAATCTTATTCTTCTCTCTCTCTTTTTTTTTTTTTTATTTATTTATTTCCATTTTGTGTTCTTATCCGGTTTATCTCGATTACGCGCACGCACTCACGCAAATTTTATTTATTATAAAAAAAAAAAATCAAACGTTTATGGATTTTAAATCGATCAAACGACGATTGGTAACACTGACGACTGATACCTACGATAAAATTTAAAAAAAAAAAATTAATTTTAAACAATTTTTCTTCTTCCTTTTTTTTTGAACGTGTGCGTATCCGGTGTACGAAGGAATGTTTGCCAACCTCACGAAGGTTGGTATCACTGATTTAATTTCCGTCGTAAAACTTTAAGGAAAAAAAAAAAAAAAGAAATTAATTATTTATCATTTGAAATTTTTCACCGACTTTGTTGCTGTCACCGTCGTCGACGTTTTCAACGACGTATACATCATCATCATCAGCCGCCATTTTTTTTTTTTTTAAATTCGATTTCATTTTATTATTATTATTATTATTATTATTATTGGGAAAGAAAAGAAAAAAATAAAGAAAGAGAATGAAGGAAAAAAAGAAATGAACATAAGGTGTGAATTGATTTGACACACGATTTAAAAAAATAATTTAAAAAAAAAAATGAACGTGCGTGGGTTCGTGGATGCTTGGGAGGGGGGGAGCAAGCGTAAACCTGATGTTACTCTTCCCCCTCCCCCCGCACACACGCACAAAAAGAAAAATAAAAAACGAAAAATTAATTATTTATTCATTCGTGAAAATCTTATTTGGCAAAAAGAAGGAAGAAATAAAAAAAAAAAAAAAAGAAATTTTTTTTATCAATTCGTGACGGATGTAAGCAATTTAAGAAAAAGCATTTGTTAACAAAAAATTTTTTCGTGTGTGCGTGTGCGTGTTTACAAATTACACACGTTTTCTATCTCTCTCTTTCGCTCTCTATTTTCACATCTTTTTCTTCGTTTAATGGAGAGAAAGAATAAAATAAAATGATCGAACAAAAGCGGGAAAAGTAAGCAGAAGTAACAGAAACAACAACAACGCATACGTTCTTATTATTATTATTATTATTATTATTATTATTATTATTATTATCATCGAATACGAAATTTGCAAGAAAATTTTTTTTCCAGTTTTTTTTCTGTTTTTTTTTCCTCCCGTTTTAGATTGAAAGGTTGTAAATGGTATTAGCACATTTTGAAATTCTCAGATGGGATCTTCTCTTTCACGACCTTAAATTCCTTTTTACTAAAAAGGTTTTTTTCTTCTTGTGTTTTTTTACTCCCCTTTTTAGTTCGTGAATAATAATAATAATAATACATTTTTTTCGTCGTCCTTGATTTTTTTGTAAAAAAAAATAAAAGTCGCGATTTAAAAACACAAAAATTTATCGATGATGATGATAAAATGTTTGAATGTGTACGTACGGGGCAGAAGACAAAAAAAAATTTATTAATTTTATAAGAATTGTTGTGACGTCATAGGTAACAACAAAACAAAACCTATTCAAAGACGTAGCATCACTGATATTTAGTAATTTATCCCTAAGGAGTCGATGTAAAAACCTGGAATGAATGTTTAAAACAATTCCATTAATACAGGACGAATTGTCGCGATTATGAGTGAAAATAATATTAATAATTATAATGATAAAGAAACGGAAACGAAATCAAATCGCTCAAGCGAATTTTTTAGAAAAACGACGACCAACCGGAAATGCAAAATAATTTTCCTTTTTTCTTTTTTTTTTAACTTGTAATTAAATAATTATTTCCGGTTGGTAATTTTTTTATTTTATTTTTTATTTCGTTTCTTAATTAAAAAGCAGACGAAACTTTTTGAAAATCGTTTGACTCTGTTAAATAATTTATTTTAAAACGTTCGCGTACGTGAAATAATAAAAATGAAGTAATTTTTTGCTCTAGTTAACGTTCGCTCACGCTTGTATTGAAAATTTAAAAAAAATTATCATCATCATCATCATTATCATTATCATCATTATTATTTCCGAACTTTTGTTTCGAATAACAAAAGCTTGGCGTTCGGCCATTTGTAATTTATTATAATAACAAAAAAAAGAAAATTATTTTTATTTTTTAATTTAATTTAATTTAATTTTTTTTTTTTTTTTACGACGCACGTTCGGTGTTTGTTGTTGTTGTTGTTGTTGTCGTCGTTTGTTTTTAAAAACAAAAAAAATTTTTTTTTCTTTTTTTTTAAACGTTCGAAACGTTCGCCAATTTAAAATTTAATTTTTTTTTGTTTTTTTTTTTTTTTCAGGTAAGAAAAATTCATATTACGACGTAAGGTAAGCAGAATTAGTTTTTTTTTTAGCAGAAGACAAACGAACGGATGCGTGTTTGTGTGTGTGTATGCGTGCGTACCGATCGTGACGTAATTTTTGTAGATTTAAAACACGCAGCGTTACAAGAGTAGCAGGCGGATCGCGTTAGAAATAAATTTTTTTTTTTAAATGGCGGCGGTGGTGGCGGTGCGCAGGGGAAAATCCGTTCGAATAATTTTTCTTATAATAATAATAATAATAATAATAATAATAATAAGGGAAATCAGTGTGGGTGATGGGATGCTGTTTTTTCGGCTACTTGATTTTACAAAAAGATGTAAAAAAGAAAAGAAAAAAAAAAATGAAGATTCGATAGAGATTCGAAAAGGTCGGTAAGGGGCGGGGGTGGTGGTGGTGGTGGCGTCGGTGAAGGTTCTGCGTGGAAAAGTCACTTTTGTTGTTGTTAAAGAAATGAAAATAATGTCGAAGAAGAAAAAAAAAAAAGTGAAAAAAAAAAAATTGAATAAAAGAAAAGAATCGAATACACGCAAGTGAAATTTACGGGTTTTTTGTGTTGAAATGACGTCATAAACAGAATAAGAAAAATAAGGAGGAAAAAAAAAATGAAAAAAAAAGGAAGAAAACCTTTTCTGTATTGAAAACCTTTTGGGGATAATGTTTTTCATGTTTTCGATTCGACACCCTTTTTTTCTCCTTATTTGTTTGTTTCATTCTTTTTTTTTTTTTCCTTAGTTTGCCCTGACAACAAATCGGATTTGTTTACCTTTTTTTTCTTTTATTTCATATTTAAATGTTTGTTTGTTTGTTTGTTTTTTTTTCTTATCGTTTGTCGGTTGAATTTATTATTAAAAAACGGTTACGGTTGTTTTGCGAACGCAAACAAACAAAACAAAAAAAAAAAAATTTATAATTTACATATACCGGATGCCGGTATTTATAAGTCTCGACGATCGTTTGTTTGTTGTTGTTATGACGTCACATTAAAATTACATCGTGGGATGGAAGGCAGGCGGGGAGAATGCGGGAAGGGGGGAAGGATAATTGAAAAACGATTCGCGCTTTTAGTAATGCGTTAAGCGAACTACAAACGAAATAAAACCGAAAAACGTTTAAAACGGATTCAGTTTCCGGAGGGTTTTTTTTTTTTCATCTCTCTCTCTCTCTCTTTTTCTCTTTGAATTCAGATTAAAAGATCTTCTCTTTAAAAAGTTATTATTATTATTATTATTATTATAGTTTGTTAAACTGTTAAAAAGTTTTTTATGAAAAAGGTTTTTTGGTCGGCTCAATATTTGGCCCGAAGTTAAATTTGTTGAAAGTAACCAAATTCAAAGACTTTTACATTGCTTTGAGCCATTCTTGAAAAAGAAGAACGACGATGACGTAAGAGAGAAAGATAGAGAGAAAACGATTGGAGAGAGAGATAAACGAAACGAAAGAAAAAGAAAGAATTTATGAGATTATTAATGACAGAGAGGCAGAGAGAGAGAGAGAACGTGATAGTAGGAAAATGAAAGAGATGTGAAACGAAAGAGAGAGAGAGAGAGAGAGAGAGAGAGAGAGAGAGAGATAAAGAGAGGTGTTATTTTATTCTCTTCATCTATTAAAAGTTAAAATGAAAATAAATAAAAGAGAAAATTTATATTTTAAAAGTTTATCATTATTATTATTATTAATATTAATATTTTCCTAAACGTTTCGATAATTATTGAAAGTGGCCAGTAATGCGGAGGAAAAAGTGAAAAAGAAAAAGAGAGAGAGAGAGAGAGAGAGAAAAAGGGAAAACTTCAATAATTTTGATGATGATGATGATGATTATGATGACGGTTTTTAACTTTTTTAATAAAATAATTGAAACGTTTTTGTCAAAAATGTCAAAAAAGTTTTGACTTTAATTCTTAATTAATTTTCTAACTTAAATATTCTGGTTAGAATTTTACTGTTGCTGTTGCTGTTGTTGTTGTTGTTGTCGTCGTCGTCGTCGCCGTCGTCGTCGTTTTTGTCGGTTGTTTGTCGAGAGAAATAAGAAAAACTCTACGTAAAAAAAAAAAATTGTTTTTTTTTTTAAAATTTAATTCTCTTGAATTTTTTTGAAGGGGAAGGGAGAGGAGGGGGGCTATATTTTATAGCTTTGTGAAAGGGTAACAGGGGTACAAAAAACAAACGATGGGGGCTCAAAGGTTCAAAAGAGAACCTCAAAAAATGACCGAAAAAGATACTTTAAGGTTTCCGATTGGTTGATTTTTCATTTTGTCATTCGTCTCGTATAAGATTATTAAAAACGCTCATGTTTAACTTATGCCTCGTTTGGCCATTTAAAAAATCGAATTTTTATTTTAAATCGATTTTATCGAACGGGTGGAAATTTATAGATCGATTATCAAATCGATTTGTATATTGCGTGACGTAATAAAAAAAAAAATGGCATTATTAAAGAATCATAAGGAGAGGGGGAAAGGGGATTGATGGAGATGACGTCATGTTGTTTTGAAGATTTTCGATTAGGAATAATTTTCTATAAGGTAACATTTACGAGGGGTTGAATTGTTTTTTCGTAAAATTGCCGCGTGATAAGATTAAACGAAGACGAGTTTCGCGTTGATAAAGGGTAGTAGTAGTAGTAGAGAAGGCGGTGGAAGGGATGAACGTGTTCATTCGGGGAATGTGAAAGTAAAAAAAAAAAAAAAATTGGGATCAAAATGAGAAGGTCGATATCCGACCTGAAAACACAATTTAACCATTAGGGAAACCTATTTATAAAAAAAAAAAACATTTTCTCTCTCTCTCTCTCTTCCTCTCTCTTTCTCTCTCTTCTTCTCCTTTTTTTTTTTTTTATTCTCCGGTGCGAATTTCCTTTTGAGGAAATCAAAATTCCTGTTGTGTGAATGCTTTTGCGTTAGTAACGACAGTACGACGACGACGCTACTACAATCAGGTCTTATCATTAAATTTACGTCAACTCCGACCTTATTAATGATAACAGCAAACTCTCTCTCTCTCTTTCTCTCTCTCTCTCACTCTTCCCCTCTTTCTCTTTCTTTTATTTTTTTTATTTTTTTATTCTCGTAAAAAAAAAATTTTTTATTCTTGAATTATTATTGCAATAAATTTTTATAAATGTTTAATAGTAAAAACTTGTCTTTCATTCATTTTATTATTATTATTATTATTATTATTATTATTATGAAAAACGTTTTTTTTTTTTTGACTCGACAGAACAAAACCGGAAAGAAAAAGAAAAAAAAGGGGAGAAAGGGGAAAAAGAAAAATATGGGAGAAATAAAAGGAAGAAAAATTCCCGCATGGGAAATCAAAAGTTTTTTTTTTTTTTTTTGCAAAAAAAAAAAAAAATCGTAAACGGATTTGAACGATTGCAATTTATATGAGAGAGCCTGCGGGTGTTTTTGCTTGTGGCGGTGGCGGTGGTGGTGGTGGCGGTACCGGCGGTACTCATGATGATGATAAATGAAATTAAACTCGGCGGAGGATTTTTTAATTATTTTATTATTGATCTCATGATGTATCGGAATGAATGAAAAATAAAAAATTAAAAATTAAATTGTGGGGGAAAAATGTCGGACGATTGAAAAAAGCAGAAGAATTCTCGTCGTGATAATAATAATAATAATATTGACCGATTGATTTTCTATAGACGTTACTACGACGACAACGATGAAGACCACCACCGCCACCGCCACCGCCACCGCCGTTCTTCCCGAAATTCCTTTGTTTTCATCCATAATCTTTTATTTAATAAATCAATGGAAAACGAAAAAGGAAACGAAAAAAGGAAAAAAAGGAAAAAAATTTTCTTTTTTTTAAGGAAAATTATCCTCGATCGAATTTTAATAAGGATGACGTCGACGATGATGATAATAATAATAATAATAGTTTATTAACCGGATGCGCAAAGGTTTTTTTTATTTATTTATTTACGTAATAATAAAAACAAAAATAAAAGTAAATTTAAATAAAATAAAAGTAATAATAATAATAATAATAATGAAAAAAAAAAGTATATTTTCAAACTTAATTCGATACTTAATATCCGGTTCTGCATTTTACGATCTCTCTCTCTCTCTGTCTCTCTCTCTTTTTTTTTTTAAATAACGGAAAAAATGGCGGCGGCGGCGATGATGATGATAATAATGATAATAAATTTTCAAAGTTTTCATGTTGCTCCTGCTTCGCGATGACGTCGTTGACGGTGATGACGGTTTTGAAATTTTATTATTATTATTATTATTATTATTATTATTATTATTATTATTTTGCGTCGTTTCCTTTTTTGTTTTGTTTTTCAAATTGAAAAACAAAGGTTTTTTCAGTTCATTTAAACTAAAAAAAAAAAAAAAAAAAGGGTGATAAGGTTATCGGAAAAGGTTTTCCCTCTGGGTTTATTCCTAACAGGCAAAAGAAAGAAAAAAAAAGAATCGGGGAAGGGGGAGAGGGCGGAAGGGAAATGTCAGTATAATTTTATATTGTTTTATTTGTCACGTGGTACATTTTAAAAAAAAAAAAAAATGTCTGTCGTCTGCAGTCTTGAACGAAACTGTCGTTTTTTTTTTTTTTTCCTGAAACGATTTCCAGTAACGGTTTTCGAGTTACGTGATTCTTTCCTTTTTGACTTTAACAATCTACAATTTTTTGATTCGTGAGAGAAAGAGAGAGAGAGAGAGAGAGAGAGAGAGAGAAAGATAGAAGAATTAAAGTTTTGAATTTTAAATAAAACATGAAAGAAGAGAGAAAAGATTTAAAGAGAGAATTTTGGTTTTAATAATAATAATAATAAGGCATAAACGTAAATTTAGTTTTAATGAACCAAATTGTCGAGAAGTGCGTAGATATATCGACGTTTATGAAAACCTTTTAATCATCATCATCATCATCATCCTTTTGTAAAATATTATTTGTAAATACACATAAGTTGAAGAAGAAGATGAAGAAGAAGTTTTCAATGAGAGAGGCAAGGGCAAAATGGCGGCGGCGGCGGCTGCTGCGGCAGCGACTACGTCACGGTAACGGAAAAGTAAAAGGAAGAGGAAGAGAGAGAGAAAAGAAAAAAAAGATGGCGGAAACGGTGGAAGAAATAGTAGTAGTAGTTAATTAATAATCACGAGTGTGCAATAAGTGAAATAAGGATCATTATACATGAAAAGATTAAAATTTTCACTGAAGACTTTTAAGAGAGAGAGAGAGTGAGAGAAAAAGAGAGAGAGGAAAATTAACAAACAATTTTAATCTCTTAGTAAAGTTATGGCGGCGGACGTAGAATAAAAAGAGAATTTATAATAATTACAACAAAAACACCTGAAGAATTATATTGTTAAGCCTCTTTTTTTATCCTACCGTTTCTTCCACATTAGAAATTCTAAATAGTTTACGAAAAAAAAAAGTTTTTTTTGAATTTTGAAATTTTCCCGCGTAAATTTACCCGCGAAAAATGTAAATGAAAATAACGCGGCGCGATTATTAGTATTATGTGAATAAACGTAAAGTGAAAAAGTTTTCCGTGGAGGAGAAAAAAATGAGTGGAAATTAGGAGAGGGGAAAAATTATGCTGGTAACAAAAAGAGGGGAAATTAAAAGAGAGAAAGAAATGAGGGGAAACGATTGGAGTGGGGGTAAAATTAAAAATGTTGACGTCTGTGTGTGTCCGTTTGGCGAATTGAATGAGAGTGAATTCGATGATGAGATTATGGCGGCGGTGGTGATGGCGGTAGAGATGGCGGTGGTGGTGGTGGTGGAGGCGGTTATGCCGGCGGTAATTTTTAAAAAAAAGTAAAGAAAAAAATTTTATTATTATTATTATTTTTTAATCGTTTTAACAACCCTTTAAAATCAAGTAGCGTAAGTTATAAAGCGCATAACTTTTTTTTTTCTTTTACTTCCTTTCTTCCTTTTTTTTTCTTTCTTTTTTTCCTTTTTTTTTTTTAGAGAGGAACCATTAAGTTTTCCTTTGAGAAAGGCTAATCTATATCGTTAGTACACGCCGTTAACCAATTTCACGATTTTCAATTCAAATTTTAAAGCTCTATTAAACTTTAAAGAAACTTTTTTTTTTTACTTTTTTTTTTTTTTTTTGTTCTTTTCTTTAGAATTTTTTTTTTTTGTTACTTTCAGTAGGGAAAATTATTATTATTATTATTATTATTATTATTATTATTATTATTATTATTATTATTATTATTATCATCCTTTTTTATACCTGTTTTTTTTTTTGTAATTTTATTCCTTAGGGAAATAAAATTATATAAAATGTGTCCCCCATATACATATATATATAAATATAAAAAGTTAAAATTTTTATTTTTCCGTTATTTTCTTTTTCCCCGTCTCTCTCTCTCTCTCTCTTTCTCTCATTATCTTTTTTTTTTTTTTTTTTTTTTTTAAATTCTAATTCCACGTGGAATTTATATATAAAATTTTTTTTTTACTTTTTCATCGTAATTTTCGTCGGGTTTTTTTTTTGTTTGTTTTTTTTTTTTTGTCGCAAAAAGTGGTAGCAGAAACAAAAAAAAAAGAATAATTGGCTTAAAATCAATGTGGAAAATAATATTTATTGGTACACCTGCGACAAATATGGCGGATGACGATGACGGGGACGAACGATATAATTTAACGGTTCCAGTTTGATAATTTTGTAGTGAGATTAAATATAAAGATTAATCAAAAATAAAACTCTAATAAAAAGTCAACGAACGAATGAACGACATTTTTTTTTCTTCTGCTTTTTGTTTTTGTTATTATTAACTAATCCCACGTAAATAAAAAATTTATTAACGATTTTTTTTGATTAGGCGAATTCGAAGTGTCTTGTGATTGAATGAATGAATGAATTTACGTTCACGTCGTAATTGATAAGAGATAAGAAAGAGTTCATTCTTTTTTTTTCGGGGGGGGGGGGGAAGGGTCCGTGTCGTTGTTTGCGTGGGTGTGCGTGTGCGTGTGGGTGTCGTAACGTTTTTTTTTTTTTTCGTTTTATTTCGAGTTGGTGACTCGGAGAATTTTTCAAAAAACTTTTTCTTAATCTCCCTCCCTATTTTCTAATCCGCTCTCACGGTTCTTCCCTTCCCTTCCCACTCCCCACAAAAAAAAAATTTTTTTTAGAAAATCCGAAAATCTTTGATTTATTTTTTCTTTAATCCAACGCGCACAACAACAACAACAACCAAAAACCGTGACTAAATCAATTAAAAATTTTCTTTTTATTATTATTATTATTAATAAGAAACAAACGTCACGAATTTTTTTGAAAATTGTCACAACCCACACGCAAAACAAAAACACGAACAAACACAAATTAACAAACGAGGATTATTCCATCATCAAACAAAAAAAATATTTACGCTTGTCGTTCTAATATAAGATCTTAGGTTTTTAAGTCTTTAAGGAAAGCTTTTTCTTATTAAAACGGAAAAGTAAGAACAGAAAAAGGGGGAGAGGGAGAGAGAGAGAGAGAGAGAGTAAAAGAATGAGAGAGGTAGAGTGAAAAAAAGAAAGAAAGAGAGAAAAAGAAAGAAAGAAAGAGAGAAAGAGAGAGAAAAAAAAATAAAGAGGGAGAAAGAAAGGAAAAAAGATAGAGTGAAAGAGAGAAAGTGAAAGAGTGAAGGAAAGATAGAGACAGAGAGATAAAGGAAAAGAGACGAAAAGAGAGAAAGATAGAGAGTGAAAGAGAAAGAAAGAGAAAAAACAAAGAAAGATAGAGAGTGAAATAAAGAAAGAGAGGAAGAGAGAATGCCAGAAAAAACGCGACACGAAATAAGAGAAAAAAAGGGAAAGTGAAAGATAGATAGTGAAAAAGAAAGAATGAGTGAAAGACAGAGAGAGAAAAAAAAATAGAGAGAGAAAGAGAGAAAATAAAAAAAAAGAATTAAATATAAATTAAAAGTAATAATAATAATAATAATAAATAATTGGAAAGGATGTGACATAATTAAAAATAATTAATTTAATATATAAATATATATATATATATATTTTTTTTTTGTAAGTGCTGCCAACTGCCAAAATGTTTAAACAAAATAATTTACAAAATAATCTCATAAAAAAAAAAAAACGGTTGTTTAAATTTTTTTATCATTAATTTCTTTTTTTTTTATTCGTAATGTGTGGCGCTTTTTTTTTCTATTTTTTTTTTTTTACAAAAGATTTATCTTCCATCTTCTCAGCATCATCCATCTCTTCTTTTTTCGTTTTCAACTTCACCCTTTCACTCTCATCCCCTCCTTCCTCCAATTCAACCGATTCCACCAGGAGAAAATTAAAAAAAAAAAAAAAAATTTTTTTGCGTTCGAACAAAATTATTATTATTATTATTTTATAGGTTATTGGCGGAAATAGTTAGAGAGAGAGAGAGAGAAAGAGAGAGAAAGAAAGAGAGAGAGAGAAAGAGAGAAAGGAAAACTATTATGCGTTTTTGCGTCACGTGATTCAAAGTAAATTCCATCTTTTTTTTTTAATTTTCCACGCTCATCTTATTTCCAGTCTCTTTATATCTTTTTCTCTTTCTTTCTTTCTCTCTCTCTCTCTCTCCTTTTTGCTATTTTTCTTTTTTTTCTCACTTTCTCTCTCTGTTTTTTAATATCTTTTTCTCTTCTCTCTCTCTCTTTCTTTCTTTCTCTCTTCTTTTTTCATTCCCTTTCCCCTTCTTTCTTTCTCCCCCTTTTCTCTTCAATCTTGCCGTTTTTTCTTTTTTTTACTGTCTTTTTCTCTTTTTTTCAGTCTCTTTTCTCTTCCTTTCTTTCTTCTTCTTATTCTTTCTTTCTCCCTCTTTCATTCTCTGTCTCTTTCTCTTCCCCTTATTCTCTCTTTCTTTCTTTCCCTTTTCCTTTCACTCATGCTTGCTTTTTCTCTCTTCTTCTGTCTTTTTTTTCGGTCTTTTTTCTTTTCTATCATTCTTATTCCCTTTCTCCCCCTTATTTCTGTTTAAACTTTTCTTTTTAAAAAACTTTTAACTTTTTCTTTTTCTTTTGTTTTCTTTTTTTTTTTTTTTTGTTAACAATTCAAAAATTAGTCTTGTTCTCTTTTTTTTTCTTTTCCTTTTTTTTCTTCTTTTTTCCCTTTTTTTTAAATAAATTTACTTCCATTGTTTTGTTTTAATACAAGAAAAAAAAAAAATTGTTCAGAAACTTTTTTTGTTTTTTACTTTTTCTTTCCCTTTTTTTTTTTTTTTTCTCTCTCTCACTCTTTCCCTTCTTCTCTTTTTCCTCATCCTTATCATTCACATCACGAAGTACCACGATAATAATAATAATAGTAATCATCATCATCGTCAAATATTATTTTTCTTCTTTTCATCTTTGTCGTCATTGTATTCCGGTAGGGAAAATCATGAAGCATCAGAAATCTGGCTTTCTTCTTATTCTTCTTTTTCTTTTTCTTACATTGTTTGTTTGTTTGTTTTTTATACGATCGGATAAATTCCCCCCCCCTCGCGCTCCCATCCTGCTTCTTTTTTTCCACTATAATTTTTCATTTGTTTTCTTTTTCTTTTTTTAGAAAAAAAAAGGGTTAGAATGAAAGGGTGAGAAAAAAAATGAAGGATAATAATAATAATAATAATAATGATGATGATAATAATAATAATGATAATAATAATAATGTAAAAACTTTTTAAATCCAACCTCGAACAAAACCAAAAAAATGTTTATAAAAAAAAAAAAAAAAGTTTAATTTTTATTGTTTTTATATCTCCCTTCTCTCCCCTCATTCTCTTCTCCCCTCTTTTTCTTCTTTATTTTTTCCGTTTCTTTTTTCTTTTTTTTTTATTTTGTTTTGTGTTCTTTAAACTTATGATAGGGGGGGAGAAATTAGGGAAAGAAAAAAAATGGCGGTGGGGAAATAAAAAAAATCCGAATAAAAAAAAAAACTTTATTAATTTGTCACTCTCTCTCTTTCTCTCTCTCTATCTCGTTAAATGAAAACCTTGACAAAAAAAAACGTTAAAAAATTAATAATAATAATAATAATAATAATAATAATAATAATAATAATAATAATAATAATAATAATAATAATAATAATAATCGGTTTAAATTATCATCATCAGTATTATTATTGAATGAACGAACAAATGAAAATGAAAACATAATAATTATAAATCGAAAATATAAAAATGTCGATTAATCGCGTTCTAACACGAAAATAATAATAATAATAATAATAATAATAATTTTTTGAATATAATCGGGTGAAAAGGCAAAAAAAAGGACATGAAAAATTCCGCCGCAAGAGACTTTTTACAAAGAGAGAGAGAGAGAGAGAGAGAGAGAGAGAAAGAGAAAAAATGTGAAAAAAAAATTAAATTCGTTGACTACTTTGAAAACAAAACGTCCGCCATGACATTTTCAACCATTAAAATCTCAAATTGTAAAAATTTCATTTTGGATTTTTAAACGTAAAAATTCGTTAAAAAAAAAAAAAAACGAAAACAACCCCCTCCCTCCTCTCCTCACTACCCCCCAACTCTCATCTCTTCCCTCTATTCACGTTCCGCACACCCTCTCCCACCATACTTACGTCCGAATTCCCTATTACCGGAATCTCCAACGCATACGAACACGGTTGTTGTTGTTGTTGTTGTTGCTTTAGTTGTTGTTTTTATTATTATTATTATTTGTTCATTTCGAGAGATTTTGAGTTCGAGAATCGATTATTTAAATTTAATTCCATTCATTTATTTTTATTATTCTCGTGTGTGCGCTCATTTTGGGTTTTTTCCCTTTTATTATCATTATTATTTAATCCGACCGTCGAGTAAATTTTTTTTTTTCTTTTTCCTCGTCGTAAATTTTAACCCGTTATAATTATCATTATCGTTATAATTATTATTATTATTATTATTATTATTATTATTATTATATTGGGAAATGTAAATTTAAATATAAAACTCGTGACGTAATACGATATCGAGTAATAAATTTCGTACTGAACACGCATTTACTTCAAATGCGCGTTCAGAAATTTCTTTTTTTTTTTTAATAATCATTTCCCATTGGACGAAATTTTTATGACTTCATCACGTAAACATGATTTCAAATTGATTTTTTTTTTTAAGGTAAATTTCATCGGGAAAAAAAACGTTTTCAATTAGAAATTTTTATTATTATTATTTTAATTATTATTATTGTTGTCGTCGTCATCATTTTTAACGTCATTACCGTGACGACGTGATGTGAAAAAGAGGAGGAGGGAGAAGTCGGGGGGAAGGGGAAAATAAAAAGGAAACGTCAAAACTAATATGTATAAAAAATTCGTTTAAAATAATAAAAAGATTTAAAAAAAAAAAAAAAATTAATTTTATTTAACGTTTCGCATCGTTTGTTGTTTGTTGTTGTTGTTGTTAAAAAATTGTTTGTTTGATATGAATTAATTTAGAAATTTTCTTAATGCAATAAAACAACATTTTACGTTATACAAAAGCTACTTAAGTGTAAGGAGTGAAATTCAATAACAACATCCTCCTCTTACGCCCCAGTTTAAAACCATCAACCATTTTAAATACATATATTGTTTTTTATCATTATCATCATCATCATCATCGAATGAAAAACATCATTTTCCATTTATTATCACTACTATTATTATTATTATTATTATTATTATTATTATGAATGAATATAATGATCGGAGGAGTCCTTCGGGGTTAAAAACACAAATATCGTTTGCACACCGAATTTAATATTGTTTTTCATCTTTTGTGTGTGTGTTTACAAAACTACGATAATGATAATAAATAACGTTTTAAAAAACATGTATTGATGTACAATGAAGTGACGTCACATATATTGAAATTTTTTTTTTTATCGTGGCAGCAAAATTAAAATTCGTAAAAAAAAATAAGTATGAAAACAAAACGAAAAAAAAAGTCAGGTCGTTAAAAGTTATATAAATTTTTTTTTTTTTAGCTAAAATAGAAAAAATTTTTTCTAGAAAATTCTATGGAAAAAAAAAGAAAAATAAAATTTGCGACTGATAAAAAGTAAAATTACAAAAGTTTTGAGACAGTTTTAAATACTTACCCGGTAATAAAACAAAACAAAAGAACAAAATTGAGTAACGAACAAAACGAAATGACTATAAAAAGAAAAAAAAAATAGAGAAAAAGAAATTTTTAAAGAAAACAAAAAAAAATCCCCTTCCCTCTTCCCCCTCTATTCTCCCCCCTAACCTCCCCTCCGCTCCCTCGATTTTCCCCTACCGAGTTAGACTAGAAAAAAAAAAAGAAAAAAAAAATTTTTTTTTTGTATGGATGAGAAGAAAATAAGAAGAAGAAAAAAAAAGTTTCAAATTTTTTTGCAGTGGCAATAGAAAATTTTGCCCCTCCCCTCATTCTCTCTTACCCCTCCCCCTGAATTCCCCAATTCCCTCCTGAAAGTTTTTAGTGTCATTTTGAAACTTTTTCTTTTCTTTTCTTTTCTTTTTTTTTTTTTGCTTGCTTATTTATTTCGTATTGATCAAATATTTTAGAAAAAGAATTTAATGAGGATGAAGGGGGGGTTGGAATGATGGAAGGGAGGGTCGGGGGTTTACGTTCGGTTAGTTTAATAAAAAGAAAAACAGTTGGAATGACATCGAAAGAATAATAAAAAAAAAGAGAATACAAAAGAAAAAAGAAAAAAAAGTAAATCATGAGGAATGAAACGTTGCAAATACGAGACGAAAGTCAAGGACAAGTGGCAGGAGAAAAAGTTAAAACACGTATAAAATTTGTAAAGGAGGAAGAAAATGATGATGCGTAATAGATTCGAAGGAAAAAGAAACGACGAAACGGAAGTAATTATTAAAAATGTGATTATTAAAGTCTGACGTCATCATCGATTGATATTTACAAAATATGGAAAACGTGGAAAAAAGAAAAATCTCCGACTACTTCCACTGTATACGGAATGGTAAGACTAGTCAATGAATGACACAACAACACATTCCGAGTCACCGGAAACAACAGAATTACTTCCGGTAATTGTAAAAAAACAATAAAAGATTTTCGAAAGATAAAAAAAACCTTCTGGAAAATTCGAACGTATCTAAGAAATTAATCTTTATTGATAACGATAATAATAATAATAATAATAATAATAGTAATAATAATAATGATAAAATCACATTTTAATGTGAATACGGAATAATAATAATAATAATTTCTTTTTTACTATCGACACGATTTAAATTTATGTAACGTTACATATATAATTGCGTTTTGTCGTAAATTAATAAAAAAAAAAAAAAAAAAAAACGTGGAAGAAGAAGAAGAAGTAAAAAAGAATTTTTTTTATGACTCGTTATCTAATAATTCACGGAATGAATGAATGAATGAATGAATGATCGATCAAATGAGATTTTGTCATTTGATTTCGAAATAATTTCACGACGTTGAAAAATATTTTTATTTTTTTTTTTATTTTTTTCGTTCGTCGCGTTTTCGATCGACTTGTTGCCATTTTTTTTCAAAAAATGCGTTCAGAAATTTAAAAAAAAAAATAATAACGTTGGGTGGGCATTTTTAAATTTATTCGAAAGGTAACAACGAATAGAAAAATGATGTAAAGTGTCATTAGACTTGCAAAAAAAAAATTTTATTTTGTTGCGTTGACGTCGTGGCATAAGATTTTTAAATATGTGAAGTCGTCGTGGAGCATTTTATAACGATTATGTAAAAAAAAAAAAAGAAAAAAAATTTGAATAAATAATTTTTATTAAAAGTAACGACATCGAAATTGATTTTATTCGTTTTTAAAAATCCGGTGAGTCGAGTTGAGGGTTGTTTGTTTGTTCGTTTGTTTGTTTTGTTTGTTTTTCCAGTGGGAGTGAATGAAAAGTGCAGGATTGATTTACTGGTTATTATTATATATATCGTTTCGTTTCGTTTCGAATCCATTGAAAATTTTTAATTCGTATATGATATTATTAAATCTCTCTCGGATGAGCATAAATCATTTTATAAAGATGTTATGGTTATTTTTTTTTTGTTTTTCTACTGCCACGACTTTTAAATAAACCCCCCTTCCCCCTCCCTTACTTTTAAAGTTTTTAATAATGAATTTTTTTTTTTTTTTTTTTAAATAAATAAATTTAATAAATTGTCGTCGCATTTCAAAAAAAAAAAAAAAAAAAACATGTTTAACGGGGGGGGAAAAAAAAACAAAAATGGCGACGTGGGATATGATAATGATAATAATAATAATAATGATAATAAAAAGAAAGTTTTAAACGAAATCTTTTTTTTTTTTCATTAGTTTTGTTTTTTTTTTTTTTTTTTTTTTAAAGAAAAAGAAAATTTCTTTTTTTTTGTACAAAATGAAACTTTTCCACTTCTTTGGTTTTTTCTTTTTTTTTTTTTTTTTATTATTTTTTACTCAAAACGTTTTTAGCTTAATGAATGATGAAAAAAAAGGAAAAAAAAGGAAAGAAAAAAAAGGTTTAAAAGAAATGGAGGAAAAGGAAAAAAAAAGTATAGAAGGTGAAGAGGTTTTCTCGCCTCATCGGTCTTTTATCTTAATTTTTTTTTGGTTTGTTTGTTGGTTTGTTTGTAATCCGCTTTTGATGTTTTCGTTTTGGTTTTTTTTTTTCTTTCCATATGATGAAACGAATGGAAAAATAAAAATGGCGGTGGAAAAGAAAATGAAAAAAAAGAAAGAAAGAAATATAGAAAGAAAAAAAGAAAAAAAAAATACGAGAAAACTTCTTATCAACCCCCGCCAACTTCCCCCCTCCCGATCAGCTTTAAAAAAAAAATTATCATCATCATCATCATTATCATCATCATCATCATCATCATCATCATCATCATCATCATCATCATCATCATCATCATTATTATTATTATTATTATTATTATTATTTACGTCATTTCCTAACGATTTGAAAGAAAATAAAAAAAAATGGAAATCAAGTTTTTCTGAAAAATCATCATCGTTTGACGTCTTTTTTCATTTCTTGCCCTTTGCTCTCTTTTCCCCTCCCCCTCCCCCATCATCCACTCACGTGATTTAATTTTTCACCTTTGAAATAATTTTTTATTTTTTTTTCGTTTTTTTCTTTATAAAACACCGCGAATATGAAAACAATTCAATAGCAAAAAAAAATTCGCGAAAAATTTTTTTTGTGTACGCGTGTGCGACAGATATCGATGCGAAAATATAAAATTTAAATTTGACACGCTATAAAATGCCTTTTCGTTTTTTTTTTACCTCCCCTCCCCTTCTTCCCCATCGCTCTCCTCCTTTCCTCCCACCGTCTTCATTCCAACTCTGTCTACTCCCCTTTCTCTCCATCTGTTTCTCCCCTCTCCTCTATCTGCGTCATCTCCACTCTCTCTCTGCATCTCCCCCACTCTCTCTCTCTCTGCGTTTTCCCCTCCACTCTTTCGAAATCTTTCCCCCTTCAATACCTTTTCATTAACAAATAATTACCACCACCACCACCTCTGCCGCCGTCACGGCCACCGCTTTCCGCTACCACCTTTTAACGTAGGTTGTCCTTAACCCGACCCTGAAAAACTTTTTCAATTTACGTTGTGCGTATGCGTGTGCGTGTGCGTGCGTGTGTGTGTATTTGCGTTTCGTTTCTTGGTTGGATTTGTTTTAGTTGGCATGGAATTGAAATGTTTTGCATCGACGTTTTTTTTTCTTTTCTTTTTTTTTTTTTTTTTTAACGGATTCAGTTGGCGTCGGTTTGTTCTCTCGTTAATATCGTTATTTAATCATTAAATTATAATAATAATAATAAAAGTACGTATATACGTTTCATCATCATCATCATCATTATTATTATTATTACTTAAAAGTGAATTATTGATAATAATATTAATAACAATAATAATAATAAAACCTTTTTTTTTGCTTTGAAAATCATCATCATCATCATCATCATCATCATTATTATTATTATTATTATTATCGATCGTTGTTTTTGTGAATATTACGTGTGATAATAAATAAATATTATTCGTGAATTTTTTAATTAGTTTAAATTTATTGTGAGGTGTCATAAAAACGGTGTTGGTGAGGGGGGGCTGGGGGAAGATGAGGTGGCGAAAGTGAGAGTGAGAGAGAGAGAGAGGAAATGAGATTATTCATTCCCGCCAAAAATAATTTCGAATTGTATTCGTATGAAGAAAAGCGAGAGAGAGAGAGAGAGAGAGAGAGAAAAAAATTATAATACACGTTTGTAAAACGTTTGTTTATAGGAAGTATATTGACGGAATAATAATAATAATAATAATAATAAATTATTACTCTATGAAAATGAAAATGAAAAATTTTTTTTCTCTTTTCTTTCTTTTTTACTTTCTGTCTTTATCTATTTTATTTATTTATTTTTGTTTTTCGTCGCTCATTAAAAAAATATTTATAATTTGTTGACGACAAAAAAGGAAAAAAAGGAAAAAAAGGAAAATTTTATTAAATTTTTTTTTACTTTTTTTAACGTTTATTTTTAGTAAATACTCGACTCGTAATTAATTAAATTTAAAATAAAAAAAAAAAAAAAAAAAGTTTTGTGCTTTTTTATACAACAAATACTTTTTAACAGCAGAAGAAAAAAATTTTCTTTTTTTTTTTTAATTATTATATTAAAAAACAATAAAAAAAAAAATGTAAAAGCTCATTATAAAGTTTTAAAAACTAAACACTTATAAACGGCGAAAAAAAAAAAAAAGAAAATTGTATATATAACTTTTTTCTTTTTTCCTCCATTTTGTTTTTTTTTTTTTTTTTTTTTTTTCGTTAATAACAGGAAAACTTTACGAAAAAAATTTTAATTTAAATAATAATAATAAAAAAGAAATTATTATCATTATTATTTAAAGACTTTGTCGTCGTTTTAGCCCTAATTTCTTTACAATATATACGATTGACACGTTTTTTCCTTTTTCATTATTATAAATTAATTGATGTTTTCGTTTGATTAACACGAGCGAGTACGATCATTTAAAAATAAGATTTTTTTTTTAAAATTTCGTTTTTACTTCATATATACAAATAATCGTTTTGTTTTGGTAATTTCTGAACGCGCTTTTTTTAAAATTATTTATTTATTCTATGGATTATGATTTGTTGTTTTTAATGTTTCGCTTATCCGTTCGTTTTCATTAATGATAATATAAGAAAATTTTCGTTTGATGACGTCATTAAAAAAAAAAAATAAAACGTAATAAAAATGTTTAGTAGTAGTAATAGTATAAAAATAATGATAATGATGTTCATTTTATTAATTTTATTTAACACTCGCGATTAAGCAAGTAAAAAAAAGGAAATGGTAATGATGATAATAATAATTAAAGGAAGGAAGAGGGAAAAAAAGAAAAAGAAAATATGTTTTTTTTTTTTTTTTAAAGTTGATTAATTAATTAATTAATTAATATGAAAACGATGTAAATTTACATTAATTGCAAACGTTCATTTCGTTTCGTTTCGTTTTTTTATTTAAATGTTTTACAAAAGAAAAAAAAAGAAAAAAAAGGTTTTAAAATAAAATTAAAAAAGCAATTTAATTTTTTTTATTTTTTAATTTATTTATTTATTTAAATAAACAAAAAAGAAGAAGAGGGAAAGGAGAAAGGGGAGAAAGAGGATGGGGAAAAATAAAAGAATTTAACGAATTTTTTTACTTTCCTTATATGATTTTAGGGGGTTGGAAAAATTGTAGAAAAATCTATTTACGTAATAAATATATATTATATTTAAAACTCGTTCGTTCGTTTTTCTTTTTTTCTGTTTCTTGGGAGTCATTTTAAAAAAAGGATGTTTAAAAAGGCTCAATCGTATAATAAAAACGAATACAATAACCGAAACGTTAAAAATAATTTCTTTTCTATTTCAAGTATTAAAATTTTCATCGGATTTTACTTATTTTATTATTTATAATCGTATTTTCTACAAAAAAGAAGATTTTCTACGTTTATTATTATTATCATTATCGCCGCCGCCGCTGACGTCGTGGCAGTAAATGACGTCACTGTTACCGCCGGTTCATATTTTTATTTGGATTTTTTTCCTCCCCCCTTTTCCCTCTTGTATAATTTTTTTAAATCGTTTAAATTGTTTCAAATACTGGTTTTTAATCATCATCATCATCATCATCATCAATATTATCATCATTATTATCATCGCCATCATCGCCATCATCATCACAATCAATCATCATCGTCATCTTTGTCGTCGTCGCCGTCGCTGTTTATGATGCCCAAAATGCCAAAATTTAAATTTTCCCGCCTTTTTATTTATATAAACATGTTTTTAGAGTTCCGTCGGGTACGGGTGCGTTCAGTTTGACCAACCGAAATAAAAAAGGACGGGAGGGAAGGAAAGGGGAAAGAAGAAAGATGGTAATAATTACTTATTAATTAATTTGCGGGTAATTTTCATAAACGCGAAAGCTTTCGTGCGGTTCGTACGTGTGCGTGTGCGTGTGCGTGGGGTGCGTGGTTGCGTGTCTGTAGACATTTGACAGTTTTTATTTTTTTTTTTGTTACCCTCGTGACGTATATAAATGAAAACCTTGTTAAATTTGATTGGATTTGTGAAGAGAAAAGGGAAGGAAAGGAAGGAAGGAAGAAAGGAAAGAAGGGGAAGAAGGAAGGAAAGAGGGAAGGGAGGAAGGAAGAAGGAAGGAATTGTCGTGCTGTGAAAATAATGACGTTAAGCACGTTCGCCACTAAAAAGAGACTCGCCGACATTGTATCCATTGGAAAGGGAAATTGATTAAAATCACGAAATTGTAAAAATTGGTCACTAACAACTACATTTAATTGAGATTTTCTGTGTGCTTGTGTGCGTGTGCGTGTGTGATTTTCAAGCTTTTTAACCTTTTTTCGTAATCGGTCGTCGTTTTGCCCCCTCCTCCCCGCCGAATAGTTCACGTTGAATAATAATAATAACAATTATAAAATTTTATCGTTTGAAAAAAAAAAAACCGTTATAACCGTTTGGGGGGAAACAAAAACAACAGCCGCGTTTCTTTAATTTTTTTTTTTTTTTTTAATGTTTTAAATTTGATTTTTATTTAAACGAGACAATCGAACGTGTTTTCCGGTTTAGAATGTTCTAGAACATTGTTTTTTTTGTTTTTGTTCAATTTTAAAGAAACGGGATATTAAATATATACAACGTTTACCTTACAAAATTTTTCATAAAATCTGATTGGTTGAATTTCGAAACTCGTGACGTCACATCATATTTTGTTTGGTGTTTTAATAATGTATATAGAGAGGACGCCATTTTTTTTTTTTTTAAATATAATTTAACGGTTAATTATTGTTTTTATCGATTTATCGAATTTTTCTTTCTTTAACGATTTATTGTTACGTTCGTTTTTCTTTTTTCCTCGCGTCGTGCGAATGTGAATATTTTTCATTTATTTAAAAAAAAAAAAAAAAAAAAGTTTTTCCACGAGGAAAAAAATATTTTTTATTTTATTCGAAATCCGTTACAGAACATTGAATTCGTCTCTTCAATTTTTCTCTCTTTCTCTCTCTCTTTTTAACCTCTTGAAAATGTCGTCTAACTGACATATTACTTTCATTTCTATTCTCAACCTTTTTCCCTCCTTCCCTTGCCCTTCCCATCTCTCTCTGTCTCTCTTTCCTTTCCATTCGGTCCGTTTTTCGTAGTGCGATAACGTAAGATAAATCTAACGGATTTTTATTTTTTTATCCATTTCAAATTTTTTTTTTTTTTTCATCTCTCTCTCCCCTCCCTCCCTCTCTCTCTCTCTTCCCGAGTTTTTAAAACTCCGTTTCTCATTTTTTTTTTTTTACTCTCCCTCGGTATTTTTTACTTTCTCTCTCTCTCTCTCTCTTTTTATACCTAGCGGTCGAATTAATCTTGATTTCTTTTTAATTTTATTAATGGCGGAACATAAATAGTTTGATCGGACTATATTTTTTCTTAGTTTTTTTTTTTTTTAATTTTTTTTTATTACGGGTCATAGGTCATTCGCCGCCGCCTCCCCTCCCACACAACCGACACAACCGCCGTATATTTTTATTTTTTTTAAAATCGATTTTGATTTTTTTATCCACCAGTCGCAACGAGTTTTAACGTTTTGTAAAAAAAAAAAAAAAAAACGTTCGTTACGTTTTATTATTATTAATAATAATGCGTGGGTTGGATTTTGTGCGTGAGTGCGTGAGTGCGTTCGCGTTATAGTGATGCGTATAATGTTATCAACCCCGTGATAAAATCATGTGGAGTTTAAATGAAAAGTTTAAGGATGTTGAGTTGGTGGGTAAGTAAGTGTTAAGTAATTTTTCTCTAACACGAACGGACACTCACGAACATTCGCGAACATTCACGAACATGAACGAACACACACGAACACACACGAAATTGTTGTTAAAAGTAATAAATTTTTAAAGACGGAAGAACCGACGAATGTGTGCGTGTGTGACTGTGCGTTCTCCGCCATATTGAATATTCATAGAATTTTTTTTTTTTTTTAATCATTTTTTGTTGGTAATATTGATACGACGCCATGTTTTGAAAAAAAAAAAAAAAGTCGTAAATATCTAGAATAAGAGAGACGATGTTATTTATTTATTTATTTATTTTTCTACGACGACGACGACGATGATGATGATGATGAGACTCGAACAATAAATTTTTTATTATCGAACAAATATCTTCTGCTGCCAGATGTTTATGTTGTCGTCCTTGTCGTATCATATTTACGATTTTTTTTTTTTTTTTTAATATGTTTATTTTTTATGTGAAAGTCACGCATTTACATACCTGAATGTATATGTGTGTGTTTAATAATTGATATTAATGCGGTTTCCCATGATTGATTGATTGATTGATTGATAGAAAAAGAGAAAAAAATTTTTTTAATTTAACTTTCGCGAAAGTGAACGATTCGTCGTCGCCATATTGATTTTTCTCTCTTTTTCATCTCTCTCTTTCTCTCTCTTGACATTTTTTGTATTTTTCTTTTTAAAAAAAAATTTTTTTTCTTTTTTTTTTTTTTCGTCTTAAATGATGATGATAATAATAGGCTCGGAGATGCGGGTGCGTGCGTGTAATTATTATTATTATTATTGTTTTTTATTTTGCGTTTTGTTTAATTAAAATTCATATTAAAAGTTTTTAATGAAAAAGTAATTAATTGCGGTTAAGCTTAATTAGGGTCGTTTTAAAAAAAAAAAAAAAGAAAAAAAAGAAAATTTATTTATTTACTTACATTTCTCCCCCTCGCCCTCCCCTCTTTTCTCCCATTTTATTACGGGGTAAGAAAAGCAAAAAAAAATTAACGATGGTAATAATTAAAAAAAGAAAAAAAAACGGAAACGGTTGTTTGTTAAGTACTTAACATAAAAGATTTTCTTTTTTTTTGATCGTAGTTAGTCGTGAATGACGATGATGACAAATACAACAACAAACAGGAGTTAAAGGAACAAACAACAACAACAAACAAAAAACAAACGGCAGAAATAGGAGAAAAAAATAAGAAAAAATAAAAAATTAAACGTTGTTTTTTTTTTGTTATATTTCGTATAGGAATTTTGTCATAGATTTTTTTTTGTTGGTTGTTAGTTGTTTGTGGTTGTTGTTTGTCGACGTTTGTTTTGTTTTTTTTCATATAATTTTATTTTTGTTCGAAACTGTTTTTATTTCGTTGGGAAAAATAATTCTTCGAACAAATGAATAGTTAAAAAAAAAAATTAAAATTAAAAATAAAAAAAATTCTTTTTTTTTTTTTTGTGCTACGAGTTAAAACATTTAAAAAAAACGCGCGTTGTGGTAAATGGCTGCGGGCGGGGGGAGTGAATGGGTGGGGAGGTGAATGGAAAATGTAAGAAGGGAGTCAAATGAGAAAAATAAAAAAAAAAATTCGCCAACACTGTTGTGTTTTATTCCCCCTTAATTACTTCACATTACGAAATTTTAACGAACGACCGAATAAAAAAAAAAAAAATCGTGTCATTAATTTTTTTTTTTTTTTTGTTAAACATAAAAAAATTCGATTCGAATTTTCGCGCGTTTTTTTTTTTTAAATTTAAAAGAACAATTACTCATTGTAATTAATAGTGAAAGTTTTTTTTTTTTTTTATTACAAAGGAAACAATTGTTTTTTTTTTTTTTTTAGTTTTTATCACGTTTTGGCAATTGTTTAAATATTTTCATGATAATTTTTATTAAATCGAAATCTGATTTTATTTCGAACGGGAGGGAGGGGGGAAGGAAAAGGAATGATGTGGGGGGAGGGAAGGACAAGGGAAGAAGGAGGAGGCGGAGATTAAAAGGGAAAAAAAATAAAATTAAACCGGGAGAAAATTTTCTGGTGCTGGTAGTCGGGGTTCTGCGTTTGTTGTTTCTGTTGTTTTTGTTATTATCATTATTATTATTATTATTATTATCACTGTCGTAGTTTTGTTGTTGAATAGAGATGGAAAAATTAGGCCGAAAAAAAAACAACATTTCGTTAGAAAAAAAAATCTGGAGTCGGTAACTAAATAGAAAATGATGATGTATTTTTATTATTTGGCAAATGTTTAAGTATTACCATCTCCGTATTTGCCAGAACGGATTTGGCAAATTTTCAAAAAGATTATTTGAGTTTTTTAGTCAGTCAGTTCTACCAACCGACCGACCAACCGACCAACCCCCCGCACGTCGTCTTTTTGGAAAAAAAAAAAAAAAAAAACATAGTCGACACATAGTTTTTGTCGTTTGCGGTAAAACGCGAGCGTGTGTGTTTTCTTTTTCTTTTTTTTTTTTAGCTTTTCAGCTTTCCAATTTTATTTTTCCATTTTCCCTCTCTCTCACTCTCTTTTTATCTCTTTTTTTTTTTTTTTTTTAAATCCGACGACGTTTCATTCCCTTCAATCATTTCAAATAAAAAAATTTTTTTTTTTGCGCCCGCGTTCCCGTTTCGTAAATGAAATCCGTCAATATTTAAAAAAAAAAAAAAGAAAATTTTGAATTCCGATCATACATAGAGTAAATAAACGTCACGGAGTAAAAAAAAAAAAAAGAAAATTTTTTGATTGCGTGACGTAAATCGATCAATTATTTTCTAACCTTGATTTTGTTTTTTTTCGGTTATCACGCCATCATGCGTTTTTTTAAAATATTCGACCTTTTTTCCTTTTTTTTCCTTTTTTTGAATAATAATTAGTGCCATTTCTTCGCACCGACATATAAACTTGTTGTTCTTATTATTATTATTATTATTATTATTATTATTATTATTATTATTATTATTATTATTATTATTATTAATATTATTATCAATATTATTATCATTACTACTATTATTATGGTCACTCTTAAACACGACAAGATTCTTATTTGTCGGGATTTTTAAGCATTTATTCCAGATTTCTACCCGGTTTTTTAAAAAGAAATACTCGAATTATTATTATTATCATTATCATTATTATTAATGTACGTAAATGAAATTGTTTTCAAATAAACAATAAGAAAATAATTTCACATTTTTTTAAAAAATTTTTATTTTTATTTTTTTAATTTAAAAAAAATAAATCGTGGCAGTAGAATCGATCGACGTGCGCGACGATGAATTTAGTAAAAAAACAGAAAAGAAAAAAAAACGCGGGAAAATTTTTGTTTGAATTTTTTAAATAGAATTGAGGAGCTTACATTAATTAATTTAAAAAAAAAAAAAAAAAAAAA
>NW_002987792.1:272956-273996 GCF_000006295.1 Pediculus humanus corporis
TTTCCTGAAATGGGGTCCGGGGACTAACATTTTTGGGGGGGCCCGGGTCCGAAGCCGGGAAAATCACGTTTTTGTCGAGGTGCCCCAGGTTGACAGTAAAACAAAAATTGGTTTTTTTTTTTTTTTTTTTTTTTTTTTTTTTTTTTTTTTTTTGGTTCTTACTTTGTCTTGTTCTCATTTTTTTTCATTTTTTTTTTTTTTTTTTTTTTTTTTTTTGCTCTTTTTAAGCCAACAGCACGTGGCGTTCTCAAACGGTCACCCATTCAAGTTTGCACCACGCCCGATGCTGCTTAACTTCGGTGATCGTACGGGAACCGGTGTGACCAGCACGCTATGGCCGTTGGCTTATTATTATTATTATTATTATTATTATTATTATTATTAATATTATTATCAATATTATTATCATTACTACTATTATTATGGTCACTCTTAAACACGACAAGATTCTTATTTGTCGGGATTTTTAAGCATTTATTCCAGATTTCTACCCGGTTCTTTAAAAAGAAATACTCGAATTATTATTATTATTATTATGGTCACTCTTAAACACGACAAGGCTCTTATTTGTCGGGGTTTTTAAGCATTTATCCCAGGTCTCTACCCGATTCCTTAGGGACAAATACTCGAATATCGGTGGTGCTATTTATAATATTTTCCGAAGAATGTGGGCCGTCCCACATAGTGCGATGTCCTGGATGGTTTCTTCTTTTAGGTTCTTCATAATCTTCTTTAAATTTCCTTTTATTGAATTTGGCATGGCTCCCAATGCTCCCACGATGACCGGAATCGTTTCAGTTTTTGTTCCCCACATCCTGGTTATTTCAATTTCCAAATTTCTGTATTTCAGCCTTTTGTCTGCTTCTTTGGCTGTGGTGTTTTTTTCTGCCGGCACGGATACCTCAATTAATTTACACCATTTTTCCGCATTATGCCTGAGTATGATATCCGGTTTGTTAGCTGGCACAGTTCTATCAGTGTGGATTTGTTGATCATATAGAACTGTGCATGGACCTACTGTCGTAACCGGGCTGGAATGT
>NW_002987792.1:274016-309736 GCF_000006295.1 Pediculus humanus corporis
AGCGCCCTCCTCTTTTATTATTATTATTATTATTATTATTATTATTGTTATTATTATCATTATCATTATTATTAATGTACGTAAATGAAATTGTTTTCAAATAAACAATAAGAAAATAATTTCACATTTTTTTAAAAAATTTTTATTTTTATTTTTTTAATTTAAAAAAAATAAATCGTGGCAGTAAAATCGATCGACGTGCGCGACGATGAATTTAGTAAAAAAACAGAAAAGAAAAAAAAACGCGGGAAAATTTTTGTTTGAATTTTTTAAATAGAATTGAGGAGCTTACATTAATTAATTTAAAAAAAAAAAAAAAAAAAATTTCAACCAATCACGAGTCGGTATTTTTAAAATGACGTCACGACCGTAATCCTCGTTTCTTTTATGTTTTATTTTTTTATTTTTATCGAATTTCTTATTGTGATAATAAGAGTGAGAGAGAGAGAGAGAGAGAGAAAATAAATTTTCGATTTTTTTTACTTTATATAAAAACAATTTTCGCAAACTTTTTTTTTATTTCTCTCCATTTAAAAAAAAAAATAATAGGAAAGAATAGGAAAAAAGGTTTCGGAGACGAGGGGGAGAGATGTGGGGGGAAGGGGAGAAATATGAAATCATGATTTCGTTAGAAAAATAAATAATAATAATAATAAAAAATATATGTATGTATGTATGTATAAATAAGAAGATTTAAAAGAATCTGTTATGATGGGAAAAACGTTGTCGTAGATTTATTATTATTATTATTATTATTATCATCATCATCATCATTATCATCATTATCATCATTGTTTTAAATAATGCAAAGCTCTTTTTGTTTTTTTGTACGAAAAAGGTAGTACGAGAGAGAAAGAGAGAGAGAGAGAATGACGTACGAGAAAGATTATTTAAATTTTTTTTAAAAAAAAAAAAAAAAAGTTCGCGCTCTTTTTCCTCGCATTTTAAAAACTTATAGCATTATTATTATTATTATTATTATTATTATTATTATTATTATTAATATCATTACGACACGGTAACGGGAAGACGGGGAGGCGGGAGGGGGAGGGAAAGATTTATAAATGTTTTAACTAAATATAGAACCTCTATACAAAAAAAAAAAAAAATATTTTTTATCGTTTATAGTAGTTGTGTTCTCTATTCTTATATAAAAGTTATTATAAATTTTTTTTTTCTTTTTTTTTTTTACACGGTAATATTTTTTAGTAATATTTTCTCGAAGACAATCCCCCTCCCCTCCCCACACCCCTCCCTTCCCTTTTTTTTTTTTTTTTTTTGTTGAAACTCCAGAAATGCCTGAAGGGATTGGGAAGAAAAAGGAAAGAAGAAAAAAAAATCTGATTTACATCCCAATTTCGAGTTTTCAACTTTACAAAAAAAAAAAAAAATGTCATAGTAAATTCACGACAATTTTTTTTTTTTTAAACTTTTTCTTTACAATCTTATTTTAACTTTCTCCTCTCTCTCTCTCTCTCTCTTTTTCTTTTTCTTGCTCTCTCTCTCTGTTTATGTGTATGTGTGTGTGTGGGTGTGTTTCTCTATCGGTTTGCGTGTGTGTCTCTCTTTTTTTCTGTTTATGTGTGTAGATAATCTCTCTTTTTATTTGTGTGTGTGTGTGTGTGCGTCTCTCTCTCTCTCTCTCTGTTTGTGTGTGTGTCTTTCTCTCTTTCTCTCTTTATATAATCCATAAGAAATTTTTTTTTTTCCCAAACAAACAAACGAAGAAAATTTTAAAAGCGAAAGGTAGAAAAAATGTTTTTTAAGATCAAAATTTTTTTTTTGTTTGTTCTTACTGAACAAAAAAGAAAGAGAGAGAGAGAGAGAAAGAGAGAGAGAATTTTCGGAATTTGTGTTGTTGTCGGTTAATTTATTTAAATACACGAGAAGAAGGCAGACATTTTTTTTTCTTGTCTTCTTTCAAAAAAAAAAGTTTTATACACGCCACTCATTCATTTACATAAAAATCAAAATTTTTTACTTTTGGGTTTAAAAAAAAAAAAAAAAAACTTTGACGCCATTTTGAAAAAAAAAAAAAAAATTTTTTTCTCGAATAATAATTAATTTTATTTTTTTTTACGTTTCGAAAATGACGTAATACTACAAATCCTTAAATAATTATTATTATTATTAAAAATTTCCCGATGGTTGTCGTTATATTTAATCATCATTATCATCATCGTACTTTTTTCCCCTTCCCCCTCTTTCCCCCTCTCTTTTTCTCTTTTCTATTTTTTATTCCTCCCCGTTTACTACTTTAACGTTCTTTCTCTCTCTCTCTCTCTATCTTTCTCTCTTCTACGAATCAATCTTATTTACGGCAGACGCCTAAAAAAAATTATTATTATTATTATTATTATTTTCGGTGTAACGGAAAAAATTTTTGCATTATTAATAGTATCATTATTATTTATTATAACGGTTTTTTCAACGTCGCATTTCTTTTTTTTTATTACGTAATAAATACAAATAAAACGAAAAAAAAGGAGACGGAAAAAAACAAAAAGGAAAAAGGAAAAGGAAAGAAAAGAAAAAAGAGAAAAAAAAAATTTTTTTTTAAAAACCTTCTCGTGTGTATATAACGTTTTCTCATTCATTTATCTCCGTAAAAAAATATATGCAGGGAAAAAATTTCCCTTAGCGTTTCCCTTCTCATTTTTTTCCCCGCATTGTTGTTGTTGTTTATCTATCTATATACGGATACGCGAGTGTGTGACGTCATTTCGGATCCATAAACAAACGTAAAATTCGTTATTTAAAAAAAATTTGTCGTCATCGTCGACGGGGATTTTTTTTTTGTTCTTCGTACTCCATTTTTATTTTTCGTTACGAAAAAAAAACAAAAAAAAAAAAAATTAATTATTTATTATTATTATTATTATTATTATTATTATTTCGATGCACCTGTTGTTGTAAATTTAAATTTTTGGCATTCGTTTCAATTTTATTATTATTATTATTATTTTTTATTTTTGAACTTGAGACGGTGAATCGGGATTCTTCCCTCCTTCCCTTCTTCTCCTCCTTCCTCCCCCTCCTCTCTCTCCCGACGATCTTTTACTCTCCCTTTTTTTTTCTTTATTTTGTCTCCCGTTGTTACAATCCAAAAAAAAAAAAAGAAAAAAATTCCATTGTCTTTATAAAAATAATTTAATACAAACGTTTTTAAACGATTCGTTTACCTCATCACATAATAATAATAATAATAATAATAATAATAATGATGATAATAGGGGAAATAAAAAACGAAATGAAAAACCCCCCGAAAAAAAAAATTATTATTATTATTATAATTCCGGTCTTGTATCATAACCGAAAAATTATTTTTATGGGGCCATAAGAAAAATGAAAGAGAAAGAGAGAGAGAGGGAGAGAGGAAAAAAGCCGTAATAAAAAAAAAAAAGAAAAAGGTAAAATGATAAAGGTATGAGAGGGGGTGAGGAGAAGGAAGGGAAGAAAGAAGAGGAAAAACGAAAGGAAAGGAAAAAAAAAAACCCGGGCGGCGGGCAAAGTCTAAAACCGGAAAAGGAATGCAACAAATCAGAAATATTGCCGGCTGCTTTAGTTTGCGTCGTACATTTCACCAAGTTGGGGGGGGAGGAAAAAATTGAACGCGGCCTCCGAGATTTATGTTCCAGAAATGAATTTAACCTGTTTTAATTAGGAAACAGAGGAAAAAAAAACCTTATTCCTCCTCTTCCTCCTTCCATTTTTTTTTTTTTTTTTTGTATTTTTTTGAAATTTATGTTTGAAATTTTTTTTTTTTTCGTACTCGTTTCCATTCTCTCTCTCTCTCTCTCTCTCTCTTTCTCTCTCTTCCTCCATCTTTTTTTTTTAACCGTTTTTCATTTTTTTTT
Organism: Pediculus humanus corporis; assembly: GCF_000006295.1. Lineage (NCBI taxonomy): Eukaryota > Metazoa > Arthropoda > Insecta > Psocodea > Pediculidae > Pediculus > Pediculus humanus. The sequence continues at coordinate 277,874 of NW_002987792.1, forward strand.
TTTTTTTAATATTTTCCAATTATATTTCTTTCGTAAAAAAAAAAAAAAACTTTTTCTGGCAGTTATTATTACTCGTGCGCGCGTGTAAAAAAAAAGAGAGAGAGAGAATCGGTTTTCCTACCCCTCTCCCTCTCTTCTTCCCTCTCTTTTTATTCACATCTATCTCTCGGGATAGGAGAGAAAAAAAAAACTGTGACGTTTCGTATCAGTTGTTATTTTTTTTTCTCGTTCGTCCGCCGTCGGTTTTTTTTTTTTACCGTTGAAAAATTTGGCACTTTTTTTTCTGATTCCCCGTCACCACCGCCGTCTCTACCGCCACCCCTCCTACCACTACCACCGCCACACTAAAAACGTGCCAAATTTTTTTCTCTTAACATCCGTTTAATCTTCTATTGTCTCTCGCGTTTAAATTTTTTTCTTTCTTTCTTTCTATTCTATTTAATAATTTTCATTTCTTTTATTATCTTTTATGATTTCCGTCACGTTGGTGTGAGAGGAGGGACGGGGAGGGGTTCCCCTCTCTCTGACGAAAATGTTTCCTGTCGACTCGTTGCCAAAACAAAAAAGAAAAAAAATTTGTTTTGAAGTCAACAACACCGGTGATAAAAAGCATTTTAGTTAATTAAACCGTTACAAAAAAAAAATGTATATATTTCTGTCATGTTGTTAGATTGGTTTTAAAATATCGTTTGCAAATTTCTTTTTTTTTTCTAAAAATTTCAGTCAATCAATCAATCAATCAATCAATCATTTTCACATTCGTTTGTTTTTTTAATGATTTTTTTTCTTTTACCCTTGATAATATTCATCAAAGTATATATATATATTTATGATTTTTCCATCGGAATCCATTTTGAAAATTTTTCCTTATCATTCAGGCAGACAACATTCGAAAAAAAAAAAAAAAAAATTTCCCCCTGTAATTATTATTATTATTATTGAATTTTTTTTTGTTTTGGTTTGTGTTTGGAGAGAGAGAGAGAAAGAGAGGGGGCGGAGAAAATGAACGACAAAACGATGAATTTTTTAATTTTGAATTTCCCGCCAAAAGAAAATTCGATTTAAATTTTTCCTTTAAAAATTCAAACGGTTTTTTTCTGCCCCGTTCGTCGTGGTAATAATTTAAAAACAAAAAAATGAATTTATCGTCATTTTTTGAAATTATTCTAACGCCACGACGATGGCGATGATTTGATTGTGACCGATTTCGATGTTTTTTTTGTCTTTCTCTATTATAATTATTATTATTATTATGAATCGCATCACGAAATATTTTTGTCGGTTTTATCATCATTATTATTATTATTATCATTATTATCATCATCATCGAATTACCGTTAAAAAAAATTTAAAAAAAAAAAAGGGAAAATTTTTAAAAATTATAATAAAACCCGTGGATGTTCAATAACGGAAATAGTTTTGTGTGTCATCAATAAAAACTCTGATGTTGGGTTATTTCCGTTAATATCAGACTTTAATAATGATGATGATGATGATGATAATAATATTGGTTTTTTTTTTGTTGTCTGTCGCGGTGGCGCTGTTTGTCTCCAATAAAAACACAAAAAAATTTTAATATTGTTTATTTAATTAAGCCGTTTTGGGTTAACCACCCGACAACCACCATCCCGATTACGTCGAACTTGATAAATTTTTTAATAAAATTGAGAGAGAGAGAGAGAGAGAGAGATGAAGGATAGAAGACGAAGAGAGAAAGAGATATGAAAAAAAGAAGACCAAAAGTGAGAGAGAAAGGGAAACAGAGAGACAGAGAATGAGGAAGTGAGAGAAAGATAAAGGAAAAGAGAGAAAGTAAAGTGAAGAAAAGAAGACGAATGAAGAGAGAAAGAGACGAAGAAAATGAAAAAAAGAGGGATAGAAAGAGAAAAAGAGAGAGAGAGAGTAAAAATTAAAAATAAAAAAAAGTAAAGGAAATATTTCGTACATTTGACGATGGTAACATTTTTTGTTTGTTCGTTCGTAGTAGTAGCAGAAGACGACAACGTCGGCGATGATAATGACGTCACGATAAAAATTTTTTCATTCTTTCTTACGTCCTCCCTTCCCCGACTCACCCTTTTCAACCCTCCTACGCACACGCACCCGAACGCGGATTTTTTCACCGGTGGGAGGAAAAAAAAATGTTTTATTTATTATTATTATTATTATTATTTTCGTTTTACAAAAAAAAAGATTTATCGTTTTGTTGTGTTATTGGTGCTCCTGCTGCTGCTGTTGTTGTTGCTGTTGCGGTTGTCGTTGTCGTCGTCGTCGTATTTTTTTTTTTTTTCATAACGGAAAGAAAAATGACACTTGCCAAAATTTACACGAACTATAAAAAAAAAAAAAAAAAAATTATAAATTACGTTTTAAATTTTTATTATGTTTATTAATAATTTTTATATGATTCGATAATGCAAACGTGTCAATAGAATTTATAAAAAAAATTTTATTTCGAATTTATTTATTAATTTTAATCAAATTATAGATAATAAAAACACGTCGTTATGTTGTTTTACACACGACGATCGTGTCAATTTTATTAAAAAAAAAAAAAAATCAATTATTCTACTGCCACGTGAAAATTATTTTTTTACACATGGAAAATTCGTATGAAAAGTTTTTGGAAAAAAAACGACGAGAATTAATAATTTTCTTTTCGTTTTTTAATGAAAAAAAAAAAAGGGAAACGTGGAAATAGTAGTAGAATAATAATAATAATAATTGATTGTGATAAACGTGAGTAAATGAAATTTTGAATTGGAAAAAGTTAAAATGATTTCCGGTTAATTGAAATGTTTTTTTTTTTTTTCAAAAGTTGTCTGCACGCTCATTAACCTTCAATTCAACAGGAAAAAAAATTTTTTTTTTTTTTGCTGAATTGACGTGTTTAAACGATCTTTTAAAAATTATTATTAAAAACCTTTCATCGATAATAATAATAAAAAAAAAAAATCAGTCAATCACAAAATTAAACGTGGTATTAATAAAAAAAAAAAAGGGTCAGAAAAGGTTTTTAAAAAAGGTTACCAATTTTCAAATGAAAATGGCGAAAAGGAAACGAATAAAAAAAAAAAATTAATTATATATTGAATTCATTTTTCAATTAAATTTTATTCTTTTTCGTCGTGAATTGATACGAAAGGAAAAAAAAGGTTAGAAAAAAGGAAGTAAGAGAGAGAAAGAAATAAAAGTAAAGAGAGAGAGGGTGATGAAGGAGGGAGGCAGATGAATGAATGAGAGATAGAAAGAAAAGTAATGGAAGGAAATGCGTGTGTGTGGGTGGGTGGGTGGTAAAAAGAAAATGGGTGACGAAGAAGCAGGAGGAAAAAAAAAGAAAAAAGGAAAAGAGAGATGAAAAAATTGTGTGTGCATGTGCGTTTTAAAAAATGAAAAAAGAAGAAAGGTAGAAAAGAAAAAGAAGTATGTGCGTTTGTATGAGAAAAAGAGAGAGAGAGAGAGAGAGATGGGAAAAGGAGACGAAGACCAAGAGGGAAAGAAAATGGGAAAAAATAGAAAGAGGAAGAGGTTGAGAGGCAGAAATAAAAGAGCGGAAAAGAAAAAGAGAGGTGAAGAAAAAGAGACGAAGAGAGAAAAAGAAAAGGAAATAAAAAGAGAGAAAGGAAAAGGGAAAAAGAAAGCAAAAAGAGGAAGAAAGAGATATGAAGAAATGTAAAGAAAGAGAAATGGAGATACATAGACAAAAAGAAGAGAGAAGGTGATATGAAGAAAAGAAGAGAAAAAGAAAGAAAAAGAGAAAGAAGAGGAAAGAAAAAAAGAGGGAAAGAGAAAGGGAAAGAGAGACAGCGAGATGAAGGAAAGGAGAAAAGAGAGATAAAGAAAAAAAGAAAAAGAGAGAGAAAGAGAGATAAATAGATAGATAGATACATAGATATCTAAATAGATAGATAGATAGTTAGATAGATAGATAGAGAGATAGAGAGATGGATAGATAGATACATAGATAAAAAGATAAATAGATAAATAGATAAAGAGAAAGAGAGATAGATAGATAGATAGATAAAAAGATAAATAGATAAATAGATAAATAGATAAAGAGAAAGAGAGATAGATAGATAGATAGACAGATAAAAAGATAAATAGATAAAGAGAAAGAGGGATAGATAGATAGAGAGAAAGAGAGATAGATAGATAGAGTGAAAGAGAGATAGATAGATAAATAGATAGATAGATAGAGAGAAAGAGAAAGAAAATGGAGACCAATAGTAAGAGATGGACAGAGAGATGAAGGAAAGGAGAAAAAGAGAGAGAAGAGAGAGAGAATATAGTGGTTGAGCTAGGCTCGAATTTTAAATAAATTAAATAAATTTTCTTTTTCTTATTACACGAGCTCGTGTGTCTCCCTCTGTCGTCAAAAAAAAAAAAAATTGAATACGCATCGATCGTTACATGCATTTCCAATATCGAGTATTCGTTTGTTTATTTTTTCATACCCCTTTGATTTATTATTTTGTAATTTTTTACTCTTTTACGAAAAATGAAATAGAGAAGAGAGAGAAAGAGAGATTGATAGATAGAGAGAGTGTGAGAAAAATCGAACCGAAAAAAAAAAACAATTTAGAGTCTTTGACACTAAAAGTGAAATTTTTCAACATATTTTTTTGGCATTTTTCAATATATATATATAACGTATACGTATACGGTTTTTTTTTTTTTTTTGAAAAAGAAAATTTTCGCGCCAAAATGTCAGTTTTTCACTATTTAATTAAACAATTTAAAAATTATTATTATTATTATTATTACTATTATTATTTTTAATAATTTCTTCGTATCGAAAAACTTAATTTCGATTTTTTTTATTTTTTTAATCTGAGCACGTTTGATGATACGTCATATGTTATATTACTACTACTATTATTAATACTCGAATTATATATATTATATATTATTATATTATATATATTATATTGTGTACGTTTATAGGGAAAATTTTTTTATTTTTTTTTTGGGAGGCCATATTAAATGAATTCGAATTCATTTAACTTTCGGTTAAGAGGGGGGGATGTTTTAAAAAGGAGGAGTCGGGGTAAAACGTCGAACGAGGGCCGAATCGTACGGGGGGGACCGGAACAGGAAGAGGGAGGAAGATGGGGGGCACGGTAAATTTAATTTTCCATCAATTTTTTTTTTTTAAAATGACACTAACAGAGAAATAAATTTTTTATACATATAAGAAAATAATAATAATAAAAATAAGAGATGAAAAGGAAAAAAATTACAGAGAGTGAGAGTGAGAGAGAGAGAGAGAGAAGGAGAGAGAGTGAAAGGGAGAAGTTTAAATACGATTCAAATAATAATAATAATAATAAAAAGAAATTTTCAATAGAAAAATTATTGAAGCGTATTTAAATTTTCCAGAATTATTACTGGAAAATTATTTCATAAAGGAAAAAAAACAAAAAAACGAAAAAAAAAACCTGGAAAATTATTATTTCCAGGAAGGAGAAAACCAAACGATGACGACGATGTTGATAATGATAATGATGATGATGATGATGATGATGATGATTTTTTTTTTGATTTATTAAAATCAATTTTCATTAATTTTTGATTTCAATGAAATTTCGAATTAATTTTTTTTTTTTTTTGTTATTTTGATTAGTTTTCTCTCTCTCTCTCTCTCTGTTAGCTTTCTTTTCCTTTCTGTTTTTCCTACCCTTTGTTAACTTTCCGTGCCTCTCTCTTCGCCCTCCTTTTGTTTTTTTTGTTTTCACTTTTCCTATCTCACTTTCTTTTTCTCTTGGTCTCCATTTCTTCTTCTCTCTCTCTCTCCTTTTGCTTTATTTCTTTTTTGTCTTTCATTCTCTCTGTCTCTCTTTCTCTCCGTTTCCTTTCTTTTTTTACTTTTTTTATCTCTCTTCCCTCTTGGTCTCCATTTTTTTCTTCCTCCTTCTTTCCCTTTCTCTTTCTCTCTCTCTCTCTTCTTCTTCTTCTTCTTCCTCTCCATTCTTTTTTTTTCTCTTTCACCATTTTTCTTTCTCTAGGTCTCCTTTTTTCCTTCTCTCTCTATTTATCTTTTACTATTTTCTTTTTTTTCCGTTTTTTCCTCCATCTCTTTTTCTGTCTTTCTCTCTGTCTCTTTCTCTCTCTCACTCTCTCTCTCACTCTCTCTCTCTCCCCTATTGCTTTTTTATTTTTTTTCCGTTTTTCTTTCTATCTTTCTTTTACCCTTTTTTATTTCTTCCTTTTTTTTCTCCTACCCTACTTTCTCTTTCAATTTTTCTTCGTTTCCCTCAGAGTTTCTCTCTCTCTTTCTGTTTCGGCACGAGTTTTTCTTTTTTTTTTTTCTAACGGAAGTCAAAGAAAACTAATTTGAAAGGTTTTTTATTTGAAAATTTCACTCGTTTAATTTTTTAATGAATACATTTGACCCTCCACTTAAATAATCCAAAATGCCAATTAACTTAATTTAAAAAAAAAAAAAAAAACTTTTTAAATTTAATTACAACCTGAAGTCGAAAAAAAAAAATGAAAAGAAAAGAAAATTGTATTTTTGCTCTTTTTCTTTAAATTTCTCCCCTCCCTCGCCCTCCTCCCCCCTCATCCGAAAATAAAAAAAAAAGAAAAACTTCTTCTTTTCTTTTTGTTTTTGACATTTAAAAAAAAAAAATTTTTTTTTGTTTTTCTATCGTGTCGAGAGTCACTTAATAAACTTTTCTTTTTTTTTTTTTTTTTTAAATTGTTTGTTTGTTTGTTAAATTTTATCGTGAAAAAAAAAACAACATAATACAAACATCGTATTAAAAAAAAAAAAAAAATTCGAATGTTGGTATCCCTGCGAAACGGCCACATGTATAAAAATCTTTTTCGGCTTTTAATCTTTCGAATCGTTTTTATTTTTTTTCCTCCCTCCCCCCACTTCTCTCCTTTTTCTACTCCTCTTCTTTCCTCCCACTTCTTTTCTCTCTCCCCTTCATCACACGCACAACACGCACTTCCTCCCAACACACGCACTGATACACTTTTATTAAATAAAAAAAAAAAAGAAGAAGAAGATGAAATATCAAAATGGAAAATTTTACCCGAAAAGGGATACGATAATAATAATAATAATTACATACAATCGTAATATTTTAACGCCGACGGTACCCCCCACCGCCTCCTCCCCACCGCAGCCCTCTACCTCCTTCAACTCGAAAACTTGAAATTTATATATTGAAAGGTTGTTGTTGTTGTTGTTGTTTAGGGGGGGGGAGATAGAATTTTCATTTCCTGATTTTACAACCCGCGCACTCTCCACTCAAACGAGTTTAACAAAATTTTTACCCGAGTTGAGAGATTTATTGACTCGGCATCTTTTTTTTTTCACTTTTATTTGATTTCCTCTGTTTCTCTCTCTCTCTCGTGTGCGTGTGTGCGAGAGAGAGAGAGATAGAAAAGGGATTATATCCTATTTGTTAGAGGTCATTGTCGTCGTCGTCGTTCGTAATGTAAATTTATTTGTGGCATAAAAATCTTAAGTGAGTAGTTAGTGGTGTGGTGGGAGGTGTGGCGGAAAAGTGGGCGGAGGAAAAGGAGAATTGAAAAAACAAAATGGCCGACAATCGATTTAAAATGGCCGTTTATTTTTTTTTAATAAAAAACCATCGAATTTTTTTTTTTTTTTAAGTAAAATTTTTACGGGTGTCCTCGAATTATTATTATTATAATCGGAATTCGTTTCCGGTTTCGAAATTTCCGGGTTTTCCGTCTCTATATAAAAAGAGATGGAACGAAATTTATGACGTCATAGTTTAATAAAAAGAAAAAAAAATTTTAAATCGAGAGTACGCGGTCGGGGGGGAAAAAAAATTTTTTTTTGCTGTCGGAAAATTTTTTGTTGTTGTTGTTGTTGCTGAAAGAAAATCTCATATTTCAAATAAATGTTTGCTCTCGTTAAGTTTTTAATAAGAAAATAATAATAATAATAATAATAATAATAATAAAATTGATAATAGGCATAATCATATTACTTACCTTTAATAATATTTGTTTATATTAATTAAAAGTTTTTAGTTTTTCACTTTTACCATTTTTCTCTCTCGCTCTCTTTCTCTCTCCCTTTCTCTCACTCTCGCTTTTCTTTTATTATTTTTTCTCTTTCACTCTCATTCTCTTTCCCTCTCTCTTTTTCTCTCGCTCATTCGTATACTTTTCGTTTTAATTTATTCGTTATAATCTCACGTGAAATTTTAAAAACAAATAAACGAACGAGCGAACGTACAAACTAACAAACAAAACAAACGTAAGAAACAATTTTACTTTACACAAAACCCGTTTTCGTTTCCTTAATTACAACAGCAAATAACAGAAAAACAATAATAATAATAATAATAGTAATAATAATAATAATAATTTGTCGTGAACGATTTATTTTAATTTAACCATGAGAAAAAAAAATTATACGAAAAAAAAAAAATTTTACCCGTTTTTTTTTGTTTGTTTCTTTGTTTGTTTGTTCCACCTTTTAAAAAAATTATTATTATTATTATTTTCATTCTCGAACGCGACAATATTATTATTATTATCGTTGTTGTTGTTGTTGTTTAAATCGTTGAAAATTTCATTAAAAAATCTCATTCAAAAACGAAAAGAAAAAAAAAATTTAAATTGGCATTTATTAACTTTTTTTTTTGCCTCGGCTCTTAAATTTTGTCATTATTATTATTATTATTATTTTTAGAAAGTTTAAATGATTAGTAGCCACGTGTAATAATAATAATAATAATAATAATAATAATAATAATGATAATTGAATAAAAGAAAAAATTCATACTCAAATCGTTTGATAACAACTTAATAGTAGCTTAAATTTTTTCATTTATTTTTTCACTCTTTGTTATTATTATTATTATTATTATTTTTATTAATATTATTATTATTATTATTATTATTATTATTATCATCATCATCATCATCATCATCATCTTCACCATTATTATTACGATCATCATTATAATCATTATTATTATTATTCTCATTATATTAAATTTTTAATATTAAATATTGTGACGAAAAATGCGATTTTGAATTTTTTTTTTCTTTTTCCCACGTGCACGTAAAGTACTAGTAATATTAATAATAATGATTTTGTGCGTACGTTGATTGTGGAGGGATTGATGGGGGAAGGAGGAGAGGGAAAAGACTAGTTAAAAGGGAATATAAATCGAATGGGTATATATTTAAAAAAGAGATCAAATGTTCTTTTTTTTTTTTTTTTAAGTTCAAATTGAAATGAGAAAAAATTGACAGACGACGAGGAAAGGAGGCGAAAACGAGAAGCGAATGTCAAAGACTGTAAAAAAAAAAAAAAACTCGACCGTTCGGTTTAATGACGTGAAAAAAAAAAAAAAAAATTTTAAATATCGCGCCAAAAATTATGTCAGATAAAAAAAAGAAAAAGGAAAACGATTCGAATGTATATATGCAAAAAAAAAAAGGAAAAATTATTTTTAATAATTCATTAATTATTATTTTTTTTTTTTTTTAAATGAGATACGTTTTGACGTGTAACTAGACATTGCGAGGAATGATGATATAGTTGTTGATGGATGCAAAATATTTTTTGCGACGTCACACGTTTCTTCGTCCCACGCGAATTTTTTTTTTTATTATAATGACGTCATCGATTAATGAATTTTTTATTGGCCGTTTTTTTTTTTTATAAATACGAGAAAAATTGAGTTTCCGTGAATGTGAGTGAATTCGATTTGAATTTTCGATTCAGCCATTTTGAATAACCTTTTTTCTTTTTTTTTTTTTTAAATTCTAATTCCACGTGTTTTGACAGGAAAAAGAATAAAAAAAAAAGAAAAAAAAAGAAAATTAAAGGAAGTAACGCCGGAAGCTTTTTGCACATTTAAAAATTTCATTATAATAATGCAACTCGTTTCATTGTCTCTCTTTCTTTCTCTTTCTCTGTTTCTCTTCCTCCTGTTTTTTCTCCCTTTCTCTTTCTTTTACTCATTCCCTTCATTCCTTTTTCTTTCTCTCTCATTTTTATTCTCTTTCTCTTCATTTTGTCTCTTTGTCTATGCTTCTATTTATTTCTCTCTCTCTTTCTTTCTCTTATTCCTGTTTCTCTCTCTCTCTTTCTTTCTCTTCTTCTTGTTTTTCTTTCTTGTCTCTTATTTTCTCTCTTTTTGTCTCTCTCTCTCTCTGTGTTACTTTTTTTTCTCTCCCTTTTTCTTCCTTCTGCTTCTCTCTTGCGTCTTTCTTTTGTCTCTCTCTCTCTCTTTCTTTCTCTTCTTCTTGTTTTTCTTTCTTGTCTCTTATTTTCTCTCTTTTTGTCTCTCTCTCTCTCTGTGTTACTTTTTTTTCTCTCCCTTTTTCTTCCTTCTGCTTCTCTCTTGCGTCTTTCTTTTGTCTCTCTCTCTCTCTTTCACTCTTTTTCTTCATTTTATTTCTCTATATGTTCCTTTCTCTCTCCGTTTCTTTTTTTTTCTCTGTCCCGTTTTCTTTCTTTCTTTCACATTATTTTATCTTTTTTTTCACTTTCTGTTTCGCTTCATTTTCTCTCTTTTTTGTCTGTTCTTTTCTTTCCCCCTTTCCCTCCTTATTTTTATCAGGGTTGAACGAACGGGCCATTTTCATTGTCCCCCATAATTATCATCATCATCATCATTTCCATTTTTTTTTTTTTTTTTTATCTTGTAATTAACTGCTTTTTCAACTTGACTAAGTTTTTACAATTTCATCAAATAAAAATTTTTTCAAATTAAAAAGAAAAGAAAAGAAAAAAAATGAAATGAAAGGAAACAAAGAGAAAAAGGAAAAAAAAAAAGGAAAGGACGACGGAAGTAAAAAAAAAAAAAAAGGAAAAGTCTAAGGGCTGCGGATAATAAAACGAAAAAGTTTTTTTTTTCTTTTTTTTTTTTCATTTTAGTTAAAGGCATTGTAAATAAAACTATATCGTCGTGAAATTTAAAAATAAATAAAAAGTGTCATTAGTTATAAAATTCGTGGGATTAAGCGGTAAAAATAAAAAAAAGCGGGATTCGATTCGTTTTGTTTTTATTTAAAATTTTTTTTTTTTTTTGCGTGAACGCAGAATATTTATCGGTTAACATATTAAAAAAAAAGTTTCTTTCTGCTTCCACGTTTTTTTTTTTTTTCTTGTTAATCTATAAAATCAACATTGAATTAAATTGTTAATTTAAATGGTTTTACTCGGAGCTTTTGTGGGCCGATTTTGTGTTGTTTTAAAAACTTTTTTTTTTATTTTTTACTTTCCGCACAGCTTTTAATTTTTTTCCTTTCTCTCTTTCTCTTTTTCTTTCTCTCTCACTCATCCGACCACCTTTTGTTTTCTTTTTTTTTTTTATCCTTTTCAAACAAATCTTTTTTTTTTTTTTTTTTACCTGCCTGCCTGCCTGTTTTTTTTTTTTACCTTTGAGGGAAAGAAGCAGAGAATTTGGAGTTGGAGGAAAAACAAACACACACAACAACAACAAAAAATATGATCAATTGTTTCCTTTGTTTCTTTTCCTTTTTTTTTTTTTTGTTTTTATAAATAAAAACCCGAACCGTGAAAAAAAAATTATTATTATTATTATTACTCTTCCTCATAATTGTTTTTTTATTTTTTATTTTTTGTTCCTTTCGGAAAATTCCAGGATTTTAAATTAACATATATGCCCACATGCGCGTAAATTAATTTTAATCATCATCATCATCATCATCATCATTATTATTATTATTATTATTATTATTATTATTATTATTATTATTATTATTATTAATATAAATAAATAAGGAAAAAATAAAAGCTAGGAAATTTATTTTATTTTTTGTAAAAAAAAAAAGAAAAACCGGAAGTGAAATACCACGTGTTGTGAATTGTATTTTTTTAATTCCGTTTGATTTAATAAATAACAAAAATTTTTTGTCCGCCATTTTTTTTTATTTTACCTTATAAAATAAGGAAATCATTAAAAAAAAAAAAATTAAAAGTTGTTATCATTCACTTCCGGTTTCGTCATTATTATTCATGAGTATGTAAAAAGATTTGACGATAATTATTTTTTCTTATTTGTGTGTTTACAGGGTGACGGTGGTTTAGGAGAACCCGGTTCTGGAGAGATTGTTAAGGATATGACTGCTATTAATTCGGTAAGTTTTCTTTTTTTTTTTTTTTCTTTCTTTCTTATTTAACTCAAAAATAATGATGATAGATTTCTGAAAGTAAGAGTGAGAGAGGGGGAGAAAAGAGAAGGAAAGAAGGGAAACATGTACAGAGAGAATGAAAGAAAAAGAAAGAAAGAGAAAAAAGAGAGGGAGAAAGAGAAAGAGAAAAGAGAAGAAAGTAAGAGAAAAATATATATATATATAGAGAGAGAGAGAGAGTACGAAAGAAAAGAAGAAAAAAAAAGAAAGAAAAAGACTGAGAAAGAGAAAAAAAGAGAGTTTAAAAAAATATGAGATAAACTAAAAGAAAGGAAGAGAAGGATAAAAAAAAAAGAAGAAAGAGAGGAAAAGAAAGAGAAAAAGGAAACATAAAAAAAGAGAAAAAAAAAGAAAAGAGACAATTTCAATGGTTTTCTTCTTCCCCGCCGCCATTTTTGTTTTTTTTTTAAATAATTTTTTCGACATTTTTCCATATAATAATGTTTTTGTTTTCTACTTCGTAAAATTTTCTCTCTCTCTCTCTCTCTCTCTAAAAAAAAAAACGCGATTCGAAAAAAAATAAAAATAAAAAAAAAATTATTTCGAAATAAAAGCAGAATGCATATACACCGGGAAGAAGCAGAAGAAACAAAAAACAAAACAAAAAAAAAAAAAAAACCGCAAAAATTTTCAAGGCGGAAACAAATGAAATAAATTTGAATTTTAAAGGCCTGGAAAAAATGTAAATGGGCATTCTATCTCTCTCTCTCTCTCTTTCCCCAACTCCTCCCCGCGCCCCAACCCCTCCTCTTTTTTTTTTTATTTTTTTGGAAAAAAAGCAAAGAAATAAAAAACGAAAAAAAGGTTTTAAAAAACCGGGGGATAAAAAAAAAAAAAATGAAAAATAAATTTTTATGTACGTATATATATATTTTTTAAATAATAATAAAATGGCGGGAAAAAGAAAATTTTTTGAAAAAAAAATGTTTAAATAAAATTTAATTAAATAAATAAACAAATTTTTTTTTTTTCATTTTTTAGAAAAGGTTGGTAAAACTGCAAACAGAAAAAAAAACAAAAACGATCGAAATCAAAACATTAAATAAATAAAAATAACACGAGAAAAAAAGGGAGGGGAAAGGAAAAAAATGGGTGGGAGGAAGGAAGAGAAAAGAGAGGGGGAAATTCGTCGGCCATTTTGTTTTTTTTTTTAAATAGTATTCGTGACGTAATCAATGTAGAAATTTAAAAATTGTTTTCTTTCCCTCTCTCTCTCTCTTCTATTTTTTTTACCGTTCGTTTAAAAATCTATCGTGCGTCACGTTTAATTTAATTGCTAATGCCACGATTATTTAAATCATGATGTTAATATTAATAATAATAATGATAATAATCGAAAAGGAAAATAAAAAAAAATAAAAGGGGAGAGAAAATGACCGTAGTCGTCGTCGTCTTTTGATTTCTTTTTCTTTTCTCCCGCGGTTCGTTAGAGAGGGAGTATAGGGGGAGAAGGGGAGTGGTGGGAAGGGAGGGAAAAAAGGTTTTTCCCGCAAATACCTTTTTATTTAAATTCTCGAGACCAGTGAAAATAATAATAAATTTACTAGAGTTTCGGTTGGGTAAATTTAATGAAATTAAACTTGATTTAAAATCCCCTTTTTTTTTTTTTTGAACAATGGTTCTGGAACTCTGGCAGATTCCTGACTTAACTCATTGAATCCTTTGAATTTTAATCACATCATTCCTCTGGTCTCTCTCTCTCTCTTTCTCTCTCTGTGTGTTTAATTTTCAACTTTCTATATAACTTAACGAACGAACGAAAGGGGAAATGACGGGAGGAAGGAAGAGCAGGGATCGATCCATCATACCTTCATTACGTCATTTCCTATTAGAGGAAAAGAGAGAGAGAGAGAGGGTGGGAAAAACGGCGTTTGAAATGATGAAATTATAAAAACATATAAAAGGTTCGGTTATAAAAAAAAAAGTGTAATTAGAAAAGAGAATAATCGTTATTTTTCTGGAAAAAACAGGACAAAGAGTAATAAACTTTAACCTTTTTCTCTCTCTCACCATTCTCTCACTCACTCTCTCACGCACTCACACACACGTACTCACGCACAAACAATTTCAGGTGAAATAATAATAATAATAATGAAAGTGCAATTATCTTGTTTTATGATTCGGTTTTCATTTTGTTAACGTTAACGATCGTCATAATCGCACATGCTGCTGCTCCTCCTTCTCCTGCCGTTCCCCCCCAGTTTCCAAACTATGAAAGTTCCATTGGGTTAGGTGAAAGATAAGGAGAAAGAGTAATTGGTAGAGAGAAAAAAAATGAGATGAGAGGAAAGAGAGAGGGGAGGGAAAGAGGTAAAAGGTTTAAATTGTATTTTGAACGCAAACTTTTTACTCTTTTTTTTTTTTTTTAACTTCATATTACTATCATTTCGCATTTATCTTCTCTCTCTTTCTCTCTTTCACTCTTTCTCCCTTTTTTTTTCATTTTCTTTTATTCCCTTTCTCGACCTGACGCCCTTTTTCCTCTCTCTCTCTCTTCCTTCTCTTCTATTTCTCTCGTCCATCTTTTTTATACTTTCTCTCTTTCTCTCTCTCTCTCTCTCTCTCTATCTTCTCCCCCTGTTTTTTTTATTTTTATTTCTTTTACCATCGGTAATTTCTTTCGAATTTTTCAAATTATACCCCGGGAAAGGGAAAGAGGAGGAGGAGGGGGAGGGGTAAGGGAGAAAAAAACCCGCGTGTAGTAAACTCATCATTTTTAACTTTTTCATATTTTTCAATTATTTATTTTTTTTTTTTTTATTTCTTTCTTTCCTTCTTTCTTCCCCTCTCCTCGTTCAACGAGCGCGAATTAACTAATAAACGTAAATCGAGTAAATTATTATTATTATTATTTATTTTTCGTTTTCAGTATTTTGTAAAAAAAGGGGGGGAGAGAGAGAGAAAAAGAGAGAGAAAGTTCGTTACAGTTATTTAAATTCATTGGTAATTTTACGATAAAATATATATTTAATCGAATTTATTTAACCTTTAACCTTTTACCCTCCTCCCTTTCTCCATTATCATCATTATCATCATCATGAGAACTTTTCCAATAAATTTTTCTTTTGCGAATCGCCGCCGCCCATTTATCGTTTTTGTGTGAAATTCATCAACAACAGGAAAATTAATCGGAATTGATTTTTGAAATGAAAAACATGGAAAAAAAAGAAATGGAAGAGCAGAAGAGCAGAGCAAAAGGAGAGAAAAAAATTTTCTTTTTTTTTCTTTGAAAATAAAATAGAAAAAAAGAAGGAGGGGGAGGAGAAGAAGGAAAAAGAACAAAAAAGAAAAAAAAATTTGGCGAAATTCCAAAACATTTCAAAGGATTATAATACATCAGCCTTGAGTCGTCGTCATCGTAAAAAGAATTTACACCCAATGACCTAAATTTTCATCGGGAAAAATTTTTTTTAAAATGGGTTTTTAGGTACTCGCGGCAGAGAGAGGAAGAAAGAGAAAATGACAATGAAAAAGAAACAGAGAGAGAGAGTGAGAGAGAGAAGAAAAACGTGGAGGAAACAAAAGGGAAGTGATGCGAATTAAAACGTCGCATATTTTTTTTTGCGAAATCATTTCAAGAGTGACCCATTTACGTCAGCAAATTTTTGTCGTCGAGACGAATTTTGCTGTTGTCAATTTTTTTTTTTTTTCGTTGAATATCTCGTAAATTTTTGCTGAATTTCTTTTTAAAAAAAAAAAAAAAATTGAAATTATCCCTTATAAATCATCATCATCATTATCGTTTAATCTTTTTTTCCGGTGGGCGGGGCGGGGAGGGGAAGGGAAAAAGATATGGAGGGTAAAAGGGGTAAGGGGAAGGAAGGGGAGGAGAGAGGAGGAATCCTTTTCGGTTTTAAAAACAAACCGTATTTAAGAGAAAAAGTTTTTATAATTTATTATTAAAGTTTTATCTTTTTATTCATTCGATTGATTTTCCATTTCGACGCCATTTTTATTATTATTATTATTATTATTTTCAAATTTAATAAAACCTCGAAATTATTTTGTTTTTTTTTTTCGGGGGGAAATTTTCTGTCTCTCTTTCTCTTACTCTCCTCCCTCTCGTTCTGATACTCATCTCTTTGCGTAATCTATCGCCACGTCGAAAATTTAAAAAAGACGAATATAATTGGGATAGGTGGTCGTGACGAATCGTAAAATAATGTTTATAAAAAACGTGTCAGTAAAAAAAACGATGACGATAATAATTAAATTTTTTTTTGTTTTTTTAATTGACCTATAAAACAAAACATGGAAGATATCGACCTAGTTTTTTTTTTTTTTTTAAACTAAAGTTCAAAGTAAAATTATTATTATTATTATTATCATTATTATTTACACGTTGGCAATGAAAATAAAAAAAAAATGCGTGCTTGTACGTACGTGTGTGCGTGTATTTAAAAATGACGTTATATTGACGTCAATGTCAGTTATTTAAAATTATTACCGATGTAAAAAATGTAACTTTTTATATATATATATATATTTATTTTTATTATTTAAATCGATTTATAAAAAAAAAAAAATAATGAACGTGGCAGTAGAAAATTAAATAAATTTACGTAACTATCATTTAATGTTTGCGTGCGTACGTGCGTGGGGGGCGTGTTAAAATTTCTAATAAACAACAAATTGTCTGTTTTTTCTTGTTTGATTATTTAATATCGTTTGTTTTTTTTTTTTATTCTCGTGCCACGTTTTTTTTTTTTTTATTTTGTCGATAACGAAATGAACAATGATTATTATTATTAATAAAAAAAACGGCCCTTATTTACGTGGTTTTGTGCGTGAGTCGTATATGCGCGAATCGACCCGTATTCTAATTCTTATTTCTTTAGCGTTAATTAATTTTGTGTTAATTATTTGGGTTCTCTCTTTAATTTTTGAAAATCTCAAATTTTTATTCCACTTTTAAACTTTATCCCCGTTTCTTCCTCCTTCTCCCCTCTCTCTCCTCTTTCTCCTCCTCCTCCTCCTTCTCCGACGACGACGACGACGACGGAAAACCAAACAACAAAATTTCACATGGAATTAATGAATTAAAGGGTAAAAGACAAAATGGAACGAACAAACGTTTCACTGCACCCTCGGGGGACTTTTCCGAAAAACTCGAATTTTCTCTCTCTCTCTTTCTCTCACTCTCGCCCCCCTCACACTTCCCCCTCTCCCTTTTCCCGATCTCTTTAAAAAGCACTTTATTACCATACCATTTATTTTACTAGACGCATTTCCCTTTTGTTTAAAGGGTTATAAATTTAAAAATTCCAGTCCGAAAACGGAAGTTGACAACTTGAAATAACCGAAAAGTTATTATTATTATTATTATTATTATTATTACCAGTACTACTACTACTACTACTATTATTATTATTGTTGTTGTTGTTGTTGTTGTTGTTGTTGTTGCCGTCGCCATTTTTTTTTTTTTTTTTTTATATTAAAAGATTCGAAACTTTTTATAAAAGACAGACAAAAGAAAAGAATTTTTTTTCGAAATTTGTTTCTATTTCCACGACAAAAAAAATTTTCTAAATTCGTAACGAAAAAAATTATTTATTATTATTATTGGTATTTTTAAATATACGAAAAATATAATAACTCTAATTACACGTCGAAATAAAAAAAAATAAAAAATGAGTTATCCATAGAGTTTAGAGTTTAAGAGTATGCGCGAATTAAAAATTCGTTATAACGACCGTTACTGGCGTTTTTATAGATAAAACGAGAGAGAGGGGGAAGAGGGGGAGAAGGAGAGGGAAAAGTGATGAAGAGAGTGAGAGAGTGAGATAAAAGAAAAACTCCCACGTAACAATCCCCCATTGAGCATTTGTTAGTTTTTAGTCCGGGGCTTAAATATTCTTTCTCTCTTTCTCTCTGTCTCTCTCTCTCTTTCCCGCATAAGCCTGATGAGTGAAAACACAGGGAGAGAGAGAAATAGAGAAAGAGAAAGAGAAAGAGAGGAAAATTTTTTTTTTTTTGTTTTCCCATGTTCTTATCCTTTTTTAAGTCGAAAAGCATTTGAATATTGAATAATAATAAATCCTTTCGATTTTTTTTAAAAAAAAATTTTCCCTCCTTTTTTTAAAAAAAAGGGAAACTCGTCATAATTATGACGTAACAAAAAATTTATAAATTTTTTTTATTTCGTTGAAAAAAAAAAAAATAAAGTAAGAGAGTAAGAAGGAAAAAAAAAACCAAAAAATTTTTTCCCTCCCCTTTTTCGATATAAATTATTATTTTTACGTTGTAAATTTGGCAACACTGTTTTAAAAAAAAATTTTTTTTTTTTTTGTCTTACCCGCAAGTATATTTTGAATATAATTAAAACACATTTTAAAATTATTATTATTATTTATTTATTTTATATGAAATTTTTTTTTCGTCTGTTTTTTTATTTAAAAAAAAAAGAAAAAAAAGGAAAAAAAGGAAAAAAGGAGAAAAAAAAGGAAAAAAATGGCAATAAAACGCAGGGTAATTTCATGGTAGAATGAATCCCCTGAATGAAAAGAGGATTTTTAAATTTCAAAATAATTTCACTTTCTCCAATATTCTACAGGATTCGGTTTCGTTCGTTCGTTCGACATTTTTTTTATTTTTTTATCTGCTTCCACTTTTTTTTTTTTTAATGGGAAAACAATGTGAATTATATTCTCTGATAAAATTAATTTTTTGATTCTAAAACGAGCCTAAAGTTAAGAATATTAGTAATGTATTAATAATCGTGTAAGAAGAATATTTATTTATATTTATTCCTGCCACGATCTTTTTTTTTTTCAGTTTATATTAAATTTGTTGTTGTTGTAAAATAATGTAATGGCGTCGTAAAATAACGTGAAAGATTTTTATTTTATGTGAAAAATATCAAAAATTAAAAAATTTTTTATCCTCGGAAGGTTGGTTGCCTGGTTGTTGTTGTTGGTTTGAAAGGCCGGCACTACAAAGGTCTCAAAGGTTTTTCCCTCCCCCCCCCCAATAGTTTGAGAAAAATTTCTTTCCTTTTTTTTCCCCCCAACTCAAACCTCAAATTCTCTCTCTCTCTCTCTTTCTGTTTTGGTTCACGTAAAATTTAATGACCTTTAATAAAAACCTTTTTTCCAATGGAGTTTTCTAACGATTCAACTTTTCTACGTAACGAGTAAAAGAGAGAGATAGAGAGTGAATGGGAGAAAGGGAAAAGTGAGAGAGAGAGACAGAGGGAAAAGGGAAAAGAGATAATCTCTTGAGAGATTTTCTTTCCCTTAAGTTAAACGTGCGGTTTAAATTGAAAAATTTCTCTTACTTTTACATCTTCTTCCTCTTCCTCTTCTCTCTCTCTCACTCTTCTTCTTCATCTATCTATCTATCTATCTCTCTTTCTCTCTTTCTCTTTTTTTTCGTTAGATAAAACCCGAGAGCTTATGAAGAGGAAAAAAAAAAAGGAAAAATCAAATTTTCAAATACGTGAACAGAAAACTATTTAAAAGAGTAACAACTCCTACGGTTAAATTTTTTCCTTTTTTTTTGTATCCAAAGGAAAAAATAAAAAACC
Organism: Pediculus humanus corporis; assembly: GCF_000006295.1. Taxonomy (NCBI): domain Eukaryota; kingdom Metazoa; phylum Arthropoda; class Insecta; order Psocodea; family Pediculidae; genus Pediculus; species Pediculus humanus. The sequence continues at coordinate 297,564 of NW_002987792.1, forward strand.
GCCGCCTCTACCTTTGTGCGGCAGAGTTTTTTTCTTTTTTCCTTTTTTAAAAACCGGATGTAAATAAAAGTGTTGTTTAAAAACGATTTCGATGATAAAATAATAATAACGAAATTTTTATTTTCCTTTGTTTACGTATAAAAAAAAGAAAAATGTCAAAGGAATTTCGTTTTGTAAACGTAATTAATATTGATTTAAACCGGAAACAGTTGGAAAAAAAACATTTGCATTTCGTTTTACTCCACGTAATCAATCAATCAGTCAAAGGTTGATAACGGACATTCGTTAAAAAGAAAAAAAAATTTTTTTTTTATCAATGGAAAACTTTTATTTTATTGACTTTATAAAGTAAATTTTTTTATTCGTGACGTTTTCGATCGTTTCCATTGATTCTCAAAGGAAAAATTTTTTTTTAAAACTATCGAAAAACCTTTGACATTTTTTTAAATAAAAAAAATCGTTTCTTATCGATCGGGTCGTTGAAATTTTTTTTACTTTAATCGTTACGGGTGTAAAATGTCGTGGAATTAGAAGAAAAAAACAAACAAATGCCACGTCGACGAAGGTAAACGATAAAACAATCGAATGAAGTTTTTCAAAAAAAAAAAAAAAAAAATTATAAATTTTTTTCATTTCCGTTTTGTAAAAAAAAAAAATTTTTTTTTTTTAATAACGGAAATGAAAATGAGCGCCATCATCGTTAAAAATTTGTACTAAACGATTAAATAATTTTTAACGGTCGTTCGAACGGGTTTCGCCGATTGATTTTTTTTTTTTTTTGATTTGGTGAGTTCGGAAAAAAAAGGTGGTAGAATAAAAATGAAAAAAAAAAAAATTTCGAAATGATTGAAAGAGGAAGTGAAATACGAAAAAAGCGGAAGTGGCATTAAATAAAAAAAAAAAATACTCGGTAGATTTAATTTTTTCCATGGTTTAAATGTACCGTAAAAAAAAATTTTTTTTTTTTTTTTATTGAATCAACTGTGAAAAGAAACAAAGGAGAGAGAGAGAGAGAAAAATCGGGAAAGAGTGAGGTAGAGAGATGGGAAAGTTAAAAAGAGAGAGAGAGAGATGGGAAAGTTAAAAAGAGAGAGAGAGAGATGGGAAAGTTAAAAAGAGAGAGAGAGAGATGGGAAAGTTAAAAAGAGAGAGAGAGAGAGAGAGGGAAAATTATATAAAATAATGAAAAATTAGAGAAAAATTTATTTTTCTCATTTGAGTTTGCCAAAAAAAAAAAAAAATTTTTCCGATTTGATTTTCCAATCTCTCATCTTTCCCCCTTCCCATCCCTCTTCCACCCCCCAAAATAATTTTTCCGATTCGATTTTTCCACCCTCAGCTCCCCCCTATTGTCCCCACGAAAAAAAAAGTTAATAAATTTTTTGTTAATTATTATTTTTTTAAAATATCGTAAAAGGCGTGGAGTTAATTTCGACAAAAAAAAATGTCGGATGAATGGTTGTTTTAATCAGACGTGGAATCAGAAAAAGAATTGAAAGAGAGAGAGAGAGAAAAAAAATGGCGGATTTAAAAAACTCGAATTTAAATTTTTAATTTTTTTTTCTTTCCTTCATCCCCCTTTCCCCTCCTCCTCCCCCGGGATATTTTATTTTATTTTATTTCGTTTAACATTTGATAACAAAGGAATTTTTTTTTTTTTAAATTTATCAATAGAAAAAAAGGAAAAAAAAGGAAAGGAAAAAAAAAATTGAATTTTAAAATAAACGGTTGGCGGCGGTTTGAATTCTTTCGATTGAAAAAAAAAATTTCTCCATAATTTTTTTTTAAACATTTAAATGTATTCACATCTCATTCCAGATTTTTCTCTCTCTCTCTCTTTCGATTCGTACAAATAATTATTTTTCATCTCTCTCTCTCTCTCTCTCTCTCTCTCACTTTTTCATCTTTTGTATTTTAAAAAATAATCAAAGGAAATGATTATAAAACAATTTTCCATTGAATTCAATTTTCATTTTTTTTTTTTTTAAACTCTAAAAATAATGAATTAATTTGAAAATCATTATTATTATTATCGTTATCGTCGTCGTGATGGTGAAAAAGGATAAAAAAGGAAAAAATGAAGAGAGAAAAAAAAAGGTTTTTCACTTTGAAAAAGGTGACGGAAAAGGTTGTGAACTGGTGGAGTAAAATGATAGAAGAAGTGAAAGCATCACGTTTGCTCTCCCGATATACACAGGAATGAAAGTTACGTGCCTGGAATTGATTATCAGGTTATTTTCCATCTCTCTCTCCGAAACTTTTCTTTTTTTTACTGGAAAATCTTTTTTTTTCCTACCCTCTTTTCCGACAGAAAAAGTTTATCCATTTTAATTTTTTTTTTTATTTAACTTTTTCATTTTACGATTTCGTTCGTTCTGTTTCTTTTTTTAAAAGTGTGCGTGTACGTGTGCGTGTCTTCTTCTTTCTTCGTCTGTTCCCACCCAACCTTTTAACCACAAAAAATTCGTTCTCTCTCTCTCTCTCTCTCTTACACTCTTTCTGGATATGAAATTTTTTTTTCTCATTTCACGCCACACGAGTTATCACAAGTGATAATAACTCCTTTTCTTCTCAAACCCGTTCATCATCAATATTTTACGAATCGATGATAAAACTTAATATTAAACCACTTAAAACCGCCATATTAGAAAAAAAAAAGAATAAAAGGAAAAGAAAAAAGAAAAAAAGAATGAATTCGATGTTAATTACAAAAAAAAAAAAAATTTTCTTTTTCTTTTCCTTTTTCAACCGATTTTTTTTATTATTAAGTCTACCATCATTACCGCACGCGCTTTAGTCATCGACGCCATTTTTAATTTTATCTCACATTGATTTCGTTTTTTCTTTTTCTTTTCCTAACGGTTTTTTTTTTGGTCAGTAGCACATAAATAATAATACGTCTGATAAAAATTAAGTTTTATTATTTCCCCTCTTTTCCCTTACCAACGTAAAACGATGGAGAGGGGAGGAGACTGAAAAAACGTTTCCTATTGGTCATCGATTCGTATTTTTTATCCCCACTCCTCCTGTGATGTTTTGTATTATAATTATTTATCCGTTTTGATTAGGTTCGGTTCGATTCGTTTTCATTCGTTTTCATTCGGTTAAATTCGGTTAGGTTCGATTCGTTAGGTTGGATTTTTATTATTACGTCATTGTTGAACGTTATTCGTTCAAATGGTTGTAGTCGTACGAGAGAGAGAGTGAGAGAATGAGAGAGAGAGATGTATGGAAATGGAGAACGAGCGACGTTCGTTAGCGTCAATTAAATTATTCTCGCCTTGAGCTTAGCCATTTTTTTTTTGCAAAAGAGTGACAGGCGAGAGAGAGAGAGAGAAAAAAAAATGTCAGTCAATTTTTTTTTTTTTATTAAGGGCACTAATTTGTACGTCTGTTTTCCTTCCCTTTTTTTTTTTTTTAAAAAAAATAAAAACTTTTTTAAAATAATTTTTATTGACAGATGAAAAAAAAAAGTCAAAAAAAATTACAAAATATTATATTTACACGTGCGTTATGATTTTTCTATCTCTCTCTCTCTCTCTCCTATCGTTTTGTCTTTGTTCATCTAACACACATAGACAGACAAAGTTTTCCGCCATTTTATATATTTTTTTTTTTTCCTACGAAATATATATATATATATATATCATTTTTAAGAGTCAAAAAGTAAAGACGGGATTTCAGGATGAATGACGTAATGAGGATAGTTAAAGGGAAGAGGTGTTGGGGAAGGGGATGAAGAGAGGGGAGAAGGAGAAAGGAAGGGAGAGTGAGCGGGAAGCAAAGTTAAAAATCATTTTGACCTACATTTATATATATATATAAACTTTTTTATTCTTCTTTTTTTGATTTTCCGGTTTTTTCTTTCTCCCCTCTCCTCTTACTTCCCCCTTCCTTACGTTTGCGTAATAATAATAATAATACGTTGAGAATAAATTTTGAAAAAAAAACCGCGGTGAAAATGGTGTGAGAGGGAGAGAATAAGACATGTGACGTAAGAATTTTTTTTTTTCCCCCGCAGCGGGATATTTATCATTATTATTATTATTATTATTATTTTTATTTATGTTTATGCGAACTTAACTCGTGGGTTTTTCCACCCACTCCCGAAAAAAAAAGCAAAAAAAAATTTAATTAATTTTCCGTCGCTTTTCTTTTCCTTTTTTTCGTTCCTTTGTGAAAGCCCGCAAAAAAAAATTAATTTTTTTTTTTTAACGTAAAGGAAAAATTTTTTTTAACGAGGAGAAAGAGAGGGGAAGAGAAAGTGAGATAGATGGGTAAAAAGGAAAAGTGTCAATAGATCGGCGCGTGGTAATAGATTTATTATCGACGAATGGAAATAAGTGTGGTTTTTTTTTTTTTTAATGTTTAACTTAAGGGTTTTAAATCACGGCTGACACCATCACCACTACCAACATCGCAAAAAAAAAAACCTTTGAACTTTACCGTTATTATAAGGTTTAAGTAAAATTTATTATTATTATTATTATTAATATTAATATTTTGTAAAAGACTTTGGTGACGACCATCTCTAGAAATTTTTTTTTATTAAATAATAATTTAAATTTAAATGATTCCATTAAAAAAAAAAAAAAAATAAAAAAGGAAAAAAAAAGGAAAAAAAGGAAAAGGAAAAAAAAATTTATTATTACGAGGTTTTTTTTTTTCCACTTCGCGTAGGACTTTTTTCTTATTTTTCTGCTGACACTGCATAAAAAAAAAAAAATGAATTTTTTGCGATTATACCGAGTGAGAGAGAAAGAGAGAGAGGAAATTAAAAAAAAAAAATTTTTTTTTTTTTTAACTTTTTTTCTTTGAAAAAAATTTTATTTGCTTCCCTTTTTTTTGTTCCTTTTACTTCATTCCTTTTCTTTTTTTCCTTTTTAACTACTCATCCACATATTTAAGTTAAAAAAAAAAAAAAAGGAAAAAGGAAAAAAAATGAAAGAAAATTTTTTTAAAACTTAAATCTTGCAATTAAGTACCGGAACTGATTTTTCAATCTCATTTTTCTTTTCTTTTCTATCCCGTTTTCCCTTTTTCTCTCTCTCTCTCTCTCTCTCTCTCTCTCTCTCTCTCTCTCTCTCTCTCTCTCTCTCTCTCACATTCCCTTCCAATCGCGTTTCTATAAAAATGTTTTCTGGTATTATTTTCAAGAGAAAAAAAAAAAACATGTACGCGAGCAATAATAATTCAATACATTTAATAACGGGAAAAAATGAAAATTGAGAAATTGGGTGTATAGGGAAAAAAATTTTCTTTCATTTTTTTTCTCCGGTATTGTAATGGTTAGCGTTTTGGATTTTTACGCAATAGATGTACGATTCGGAGGTTCGAATCGTATTTAATTTTTTTTTTTTATAATTTAAAAAAAAAAAATGTCTTAACGTCTTCTGCTTGTTTAAATGACGAATTTTTTTTAAATTAAAAAAATATAAAAAAATTGATAATGGAAAATTTAAAATATTAATTTGTATGGTATAAATTTATGACGTCATCACATCGACTTTTAAATACGTTAACGTGACGTAGGAAAATTCAAGGTCATTAATAAAGGTACACATATACATACACTCTTTCCTTTTCATTCCCCGAATCGTTCGTTCGTTCATTTATTACGTATGAAAAATCGATATTATTATTATTATCATCATCATGTCGAAGTGAATTTTTTCTTATGCCACGATTCGAATCGATAGAATGCCAAAATTTGTAGACGTTTCAATTCGATGACACCGGAGGAGGTGAAAGAAAACATGTTACAATTAATACATATTGTAAAATGAATTTTTTTTTTTTTTTTAATGCTTCTGCTGTTGTGTCGATTGATTGAAAAGCGTCAGAATAAGCCAACAGAGAGAGAAAGAGAGAGAGATTGAGACTGAGTGAGTGAGAGAGAGAAAGGTGGAGGTGTTAAAGATAGTTAGTTGATTTCTTATCAAATTTGCTCACGTTTTTCCGTCTTTCATCATTTTTTTCTCTCCCTTTCTCTCTCCCTCTTCCTCTTCCTTCTCTTTCCATTCCCGCTTTCCTCCCCCCTTCCGTTTCCCGTTTTAAAAATATAATTCGTGCGTTTCCGTACGCGATCGTATTTTGAAAACGTCATAATCGTCGCATGGGGTATAATAAACATGTGGCATAAGTTTAAAATCCATTAATTTTTTTTTTTTTGCGGTTGTTTCTGTTTTTTATTATTATTATTATTATTATTTTCCATTTGTTTGTTTGTTTGTTTGTTTCATATCTCGTATTCTTCATTCATTTTAAAATTTAATTTAAAATGAAAAAAAAAAATTTACTCCCCCAATTTTCTACACCTTTTTCGTTTTATTTATTTATCACGTAGCGTGACGTATGTAACAAACGAATTGTTGTTTGTACGTACAAACGGTACAAACGGTACAAACGGTTTTCTATTTTTATTCCGTCATAACAAAACGCGCGAGTTCAATTACGAATGATAATAATAATAATTTTTAAAATGAATTTGCTGCTTGTGGAAAAATTATTGAATGCTCTCTCACTCTCTCTTTTTCTGTCTCTCTTTCTACCTTCGATTGTCTTTTTGCCTCTATCTCTCTTTCTCTTTCTCTTGTCCACCTCACCTCTCGATAAATCATCGGACTTTAGTTCGAGCGTGGATGGGGGAAATAGGGGGGGAGGGAAGAAAAAGAGGGAAAAATTTATCTTGTTTGTTAAAGATTTAGGGTTTATGGAAACGTCAAAACTTTTTTCTTCTTTTTTTTTTCTTTCGGTGTTGTATCCGAAGAATTAAAACCTTTTTTTTTTCTTTTCCTTTGTCACTTTCAGATTTGTGACTTTTCCCGCGGGAACAATTTTTCAAAAATTAATCTTTGTAACAAAAAAAAAAAAAAAAAGAAAAATCCTTGGCCCCAATTTTTCTTTTGTCTTTTTTTTTTATCAATTTTTTTTCCCGCCATTTTTTTTTTAAAATCGTCTAAATATATATGTATAAATTAACATGTGATATTTACGATCGTTCTCTCTCTCTCTCTCTTTTTCTTTCTCTTTCTCTCACACTTTTCCTAAAAGAAAAAAAAATTAATAATTTTTAAACCGCCATTTTCGGTTTTTTTAATATTAAATTTCGTTTCAAAAAAAAATTTTAAATAAAAATAAATTTTATTATTATTATTATTATTATTATTATTATTATTGTTGTTGTTGTTTGTTTTTCCGTTTTTTTTATAAGCTCTGGAGAATAAGCTCCGAAGCTGGAGAATTTAAAAATGTTAAAAGTTTATCTCACCGAAGCGGTGATGAGTAAAAAAAAAAATTTTTTTTTCTTTCGCTTCTCCTTTCCCTTCCCCTTCCGTCTCTCCGAATGCCCTCCCCTCCCTCACTCCCACTCCTTCGGGTTCGTTTCCCCCTTTAAACTCGGCCCTCTTCGTTTTTTTCTTTTTTTTTTTTTTTATTACTTCATCCAATTTCTGGAATTTTCAAAATCCATAAAAACCGTATATAAAAACTTGTTAACCATTTTCTTTTTTTTTCTTTTTACTTAATTTTACATTTAAAAAAAAAAAATTATTTATTTATTTATTTATTAAATTGAGTTTTTTTTTCCTTTGAAATTTTTCCTTTTTTTATTTATTTATTTATTTTCGAATCGCTTTTTCTCTCTCTCTTTTTCCTTTTAATTGATGTTTTTTTTTTTTTTCAAATTAAAATCAAGTTTAAAAAAAAAATAGTAATAATAATTTTCCTTTGATTTTGTTTTTTTTTTTTCTTAATCTTTTTCTTCCTTTTTCTTTCCTTTTATAAAATAAAAAAAAGGGTAAATCAAAGAATTATTGAATCTCTTTAACCGTGTGATCGCACACCTTAAAGGAAAGAGGAAACAAAATAAGGAAGAAAAAAGGAAAAAAAGGAAATTTCCAATCGAAAGAAAATGGAAACGATTTTTTTTTATTTTTATTTTTCCTTTGATAAAAATAAATTATTTTTTACAATTTAAAAAATAAAAAAATTTCAAATAATTTAACGGGGAGTGGTGTGGGGTGGAGTGGGGGCAGAGGGTAAAACGATGATGACGTCGATAATGACGTCGGCGATGACAAAATTGATGTTAATAATTCGCGTCACGCCGTAAACGATAAACGAATTTTTTTTTAATTTCCATTGGTTTTCCTTTGTTTGTTTTCCATCTCCCCTCTTTCATATCGAACGATTATCCGAGGGAGGGGAAATAACTGTGACGTCATTAACAATTACGTTATTCACATTAATAACTCTCGTTTTAAACGACTTTAGGCGACCATCTCAGCCATTTTGAAAATTTTACCACAATTTCTTTCTCTCTCTGTCTCTCGCGTTTGAGTCGTTCTAGAACTTTCTCTCCCTTCTCTCTCTCTTTCTAAACCGAATAAGGAATAAGGAAATCTGTTAGTGAGAGGAAGACTTTTAAGTAAAATTTACGATGTTACGAATTTAATTTATAACCTGCTCTTAAGGTTCTCATCGACAACCGTATGATACACTGCCTCTATATAAATATATATATATCTTCACTAAACGATGAGAAGGGGGGGCCGTAATCAGAGATGCCAACTTGAGAAAAAATAAATAATTAATTATATATAAAACGGATGATAAATTTTATTAATAAGTGAAAAATTATGAAATGATGGCGGTTTTACAAAAAAAAAAGGAGTAAACGAAGAAGATGGTTAAAGAAGAGGGATGAGAAAGAGAGAGAGAGAGGGAAAGGTGGAGAGTTGGTAAAAAAGAGAGAGAGAGAGAAACGTTTGATGAAAATTGATTTTAACCACCGTTTACAAAGATGATTCTTTTAAAGAAAATTTAAATTATAGGGTTAAAATTTATTTACCGCAAAAATTTTTCGAAGGGTCACTAACCTAACCGATGTAAAAAACCGAACGAACAAACAACAAACAACAAACATTTTTCCCTTTTACTTTTTTTTTTTTTTTTTTTTGATTAAACTTTGAAAATTGCTAGCAACCCCTCCCCTCTTTTTTGATTTGGATATAATTTCACAGGAAACGATAAAAAGCCAAAACAAAAAAAACGAAACAATGGCGGAAAAGAGTTGAGAGAAGAAGAGAAAATAAAAAAAGAGAGAGAGATTAGGGGGAAGGAATAGAGGGGAGGGGAGGGAAAGGGAAGAAGAGAGAGAGGAAGGGAAAAGTTGAATTTAATGTTGGCAATACCGGTCATAAAGTTCACCTCTTTATTCGATCGTTGAAAACACAACACAACGTGGGTGTGTACGAAACAGATTTATGTGTTTGTGTTTGTTGGCTACTCTTTTGTTTTCAAACAAACAATTGAACTAATTCGGCAGACTCCATATATATATATATATATATATATATATATATATATATATATGGATGAGATTCGAGTTAACAATAATAAAACTCAAACCTCTCACAAACATACAAAAACCAATTCTCTCTCTCACTCTCTCTCACCCCCTCTCTCTTTCTCTATTTATTGCTTCAAATGTTTTTACGATACATAAAAAAAATTAAAACGAAACGTACGAAAGAAAAAAAAGAAATTAATTTAGCATAAACGAATGAATATAGTCGTAATAATAATAATAATAATAAAGTGCAAATGATAATAATAATAATAATAATAACGGAGTAAATTAAAGGGAAAAAAAGGAAAGGAAAGGAAAGGAAAGGAAATAACGTCAACGTATGGTTCTTTTTTTTCTTTCTTTCTTTCAGTCTCTCTCTTTCTCTCTCTTTTTTAACTCGTTCGAACCTTTTACTTAAAGTAAAAATAAAATAAAATAAAACAAGAAGAAAAATAATTAACGTTTTCTTTTCATGAATTATTCATTTAAAAAAAAAGAAAAAGAAAAATCTCGAACCTTTCGGGGTTTTTTTTAAATTTCTCAATAAAAAAAATTTTTTTTTTTTTTTTCTTATTAATTTAATTTAATTTAATATTAATAAAAAAAAAAATGGAAACACATTTTTATATTATTAAAATAAAAAGAGAGAGAGATAGAGAGTGAGAGGGAAGGGATACAGGGGAGGGGGAAAGAGAGAGAAAAAGGTTTTTAATATAAAAGGCATGTGCGGACAACATAACATTGGCACGATTCCTAATTGCTTTGTGGTTTGTAAATATACACCTCACAGATTTTATACCCCCACTCCTTCCCCCCCCTCTCTCTCTTTTTTTTTATCATTCACTTTTCTCTCTCTCTCTCTCCCCCTCCCTATCTTTATCATTAACTTTTAAATCTCTCTTTCTGTGCTATCTCCTATCTCTTTTTAACCGATACTATTCCTCTTTCTCTCTCTATTTTCTCTTTAATCTGTCTTACTCCCTTTTTATCTCTCTCTCTTGCTCTGTTTACCATTCACTTTCCCCCCTGTCTCTCTCTCTCTCTCCATTACCTTTTCAACCGATCGGGCTCCTTTTTCTATTTCTTTTTATACCATATACAATTTCCTCCCTCTCTGTTTACCATTAACTTCCTCTCCCCTCTCTATCTCTCTCTCTCTTTCTCTTTAATTCAAAATACGATTCTTTTTAATTTTTTTTTTAAATTCGTTTGCAATCATCATCATTATTATTATTTAAATGCGTGTTTGTGTGTGTGCGTGTGTGGCACACACATATATAACCGCCACGGTTCGTTTACCGCCGGCAAATAACAATAATAATAATAATAATAATAATAATAATAATAATAATACTCTCAGTGTGAGAGAGCGAAAAAAGAAAAAAAAAAAAATTTTTTTTTAAATGAAAATTTATAGCGCGCTATAATAACGTTGAGTTCTATATTACTAATGACGTTTTTTCCATTTTCAGTTGGAAACGTTAAATTACGATTTTACGTTTTCTATGAAAACCGTTTCGAACAATTAAATTTTTCATTTTTTTTTTTTTGGGGGGGGGGGTGGAATTTATAGTTTGTGTTTTTGATATTTATAGTATTTTATAGCTCTATATGTATACGAACGCGTGCGTGCGTGTGTGTGTGCGCGTGAGTGAGTTTATAAAACGGTTTTATACGTTTTATAATTTTAAATTTGATTTCCGTTTTTTTTTTTTATTATTGTTTATTGATATTTTTATATAGCGAATTTATAGTCTATTAAACTATAATAATATAGCGAAAGAGTTTTAAAAGGTTGTAAAAAAAAAATATTTTTTTTCGGGGTATAACGTAATGAAAAAAAAAATAATAATAATAAAACAATAAATATTCCAATATAATGGTGATAATGATTAATCGATAATCAATCACTCATACGAAACTGAAATTTTTTTTTTATTTATTTTTTCTAGAAATTTCTGTTAGGAAAAACAAAATGGGGGGAAGGGGGGGGTTTATCCGGTTTTCGGAAAATTCATTTAACTTTTTTTTTTTTGGCTGGAAACGAGTTTGAAGCAGACGAAAAAATTAAAATTAAAAAGGAAATTGTTGTAGTATTCATATACGAGAGAGAGAGAGAGTTTTGACTTTCCCCCCTCTTTTCAACTTTTTCATTTCCCCTCTTTTTCTTTTTATAATTTCCTTCCCCTCATTTTAACCCATGCCCATATCCATACCCTTCCGCACTCTTTCTCTTCCATTTCCACTCTTCTCCTCCCGCGCTACGTTTCCCTTTCCCCTCTCTTCTTCTACCCTCCTCCCCCGCTTCATCCCCCTCTCGCCCTCGTTCCTCAAAGGGAAAAAAAGAGTTTTTTTTTTTTTTTTAATTAAGGTTTCGAGAGAGAAAGAGAGAGAAAAAGAGAAAAATTTAAATTTTTAAATTAAAATTAAAAAAAAAAAAAAATTCGAGGAAGGGAGGTAGAGGTGGGGAGAGTAGGAGGAAGGAAAGGGGAAGAGGGCGTAATTTTCAAGTAGACGAAAGAAAATCGATTAAAGGAGGTTGGTTAAGTTTTTTTTTTTTTTTCGATTACTTAGAAGGAAATGACAACGATTTTAACCTTTTCCACCCATTCACCCACCATTCCCACTCCCATTTTCCGCTTCAACTTCCGGTTCTATTCACCCGTAATCGAAAGTAATAATAATAATAATAAAAATATTTTATAAAAGTCTAAAATTTTAATTATAGGAAATAATATGAAAATTGTTAAAAGGCCTGTCGTTCGTTAGATAATCCCTATTAATTAAAGTTAAAACCGACTTTTTAGCCTTTTCAAAAAAA
>NW_002987792.1:309756-337881 GCF_000006295.1 Pediculus humanus corporis
TATAATGGTGATAATGATTAATCGATAATCAATCACTCATACGAAACTGAAATTTTTTTTCTTATTTATTTTTTCTAGAAATTTCTGTTAGGAAAAACGAAATGAGGAAAGGGGGGGTTTATCCGGTTTTTGAAAAATTCAATTAAGTTTTTTTTTTGGCTGGAAACGAGTTTGAAGCAGACGAAAAAATTATAATTAAAAAGGAAATTGTTGTAAACGTTTTTCCTTAACGTGTTCGTATTCATATACGAGAGAGAGAGAGAGAGAGTTTTGACTTTCCCCCCTCTTTTCAACTTTTTCATTTCCCCTCTTTTTCTTTTTATAATTTCCTTCCCCTCATTTTAACCCATGCCCATATCCATACCCTTCCGCACTCTTTCTCTTCCATTTCCACTCTTCTCCTCCCGCGCTACGTTTCCCTTTCCCCTCTCTTCTTCTACCCTCCTCCCCCGCTTCATCCCCCTCTCACCCTCGTTCCTCAAAGGGAAAAAAAGAGTTTTTTTTTTTTTTTGCCTTTCCACTTAATAAAAGTTAAAGCAAGCTAAACAAGCAATTTACTTCTCTTTTGAACGTTTAAATAAATTGCGCGCCGGAGAGACTTTTCTCTCTCTCTCACTCTCTCTCTCTCTTTTCAAGATGGAGAAAAAAATGAAAAAGAAAGAAAAAAAATAATAATAATAAAAATAATAATGAAAGAAATATTTACGAGGTAAAGTTTATTTTATTTTTTTTTTTGAATAATTTTCTTGTTGTTGTTGTTTGTTATTGTTGTTGTTCGCGGTGGTGGCGGTGGTGTCGATGATGTCATGGTAAAATTATTTTACCACCACTATTTGTTCTCATCATCCTTAACCTTATTTCTTTCTCTGTCTTATTCATCTCTCTCACGGAGAAAAGATTATAATAAATATAACGGATGCTTACGGAGAAACAACACACGCGAATAAATTTTAACAAAGGAAAGGAAAAAAGGTAAAAGGAAAAAAATAAAAAAATGGCGACGGATATAAATTTTAATTACTGTAAAAAAAAAAAGAAAATCGGTAGGAAATCAACGACATCAGCGACATCTTTAGTTTTTTTTTTTCAATACAAAAAAACTCATTTGAATTACGTATGTCAATATGGCCGAAAACGGATATGTAAACAAAAATAAATTCAACGACGACAACAACGACGTGACCTTGAATTTTCAAAAAAACGAGTTCAACGACCTCATGTGTGCCCTTATTACTCTAACGTGTGTATATACGTGTGTATGTGTGGAGGTATAGACGGTAAGAAAATTTTTTTTTTTTCATTTCATTTTCCCGTTGAAAAAAGGGGAGACGAAGAGGGGGAGGGGGAGAGGAGGATGGGAGAAAACTTAAATTAATTAATATAATGATGTCGTAACGGTTTTTCCTTTGAATAGTTTTTTTTTTTTTTTTTAATTAAGGTTTCGAGAGAGAAAGAGAGAGAAAAAGAGAAAAATTTAAATTTTTAAATTAAAATTAAAAAAAAAAAAAAATTCGAGGAAGGGAGGTAGGGGTGGGGAGAGTTGGAGGAAGGAAAGGGGAAGAGGGCGTAATTTTCAAGTAGACGAAAGAAAATCGATTAAAGGAGGTTGGTTAAGTTTTTTTTTTTTTTTTTTTCGATTACTTAGAAGGAAATGACAACGATTTTAACCTTTTCCACCCATACACCCACCATTCCCACTCCCATTTTCCGCTTCAACTTCCGGTTCTATTCACCCGTAATCGAAAGTAATAATAATAATAATAATAATATTTTATAAAAGTCTAAAATTTTAATTATAGGAAATAATATGAAAATTGTTAAAAGGCCTGTCGTTCGTTAGATAATCCCTATTAATTAAAGTTAAAACCGACTTTTTAGCCTTTTCAAAAAAAAAAAAAAAAAGAAAAAGAAGAAGGAAAACAGGAGCAGCAGCAACAGCAGCAGCAGGAGGAGATTTTAGACAAGTTTGTTTTATAATAAGAAAAATGCTGATGATGATGATGATTTGACCTCAACGTAAAAGTTTTCTGTACACAGTAAAAGAAATAATTGATGGGGGGAGGGGATTTTAAAACCGGAAAACATTTTAAAATAGGTGATTCCTTTTTACATTTAAATTATAAAGAGAGAGAGAGAGAGAAGGATGACAGACGGAATAAGAGCGAAGTGAGGTCAAAGGTTGAATGGAAAGAATAAAGAAAAAAACGTTCGGTAATTTTTTCTTTTTTTGTCAAAATTCGGAAAACCTTTTTTTTTTGGAGTAAAGTAAAATTTTATAGAAAGTTTGTTAGTTAAGCCATTCATCCTTTTTCCGCCCCCCCCTCCACCCATCACTCGCACCCTTTCTCCCCCCTCCTCGGCACGGACGAAAAGATAAAATTAATCCTTTGGGTGGACATTTTAATGTAACTTCTTCTTTAAGAATTCATCTAGTAAATTCGGTCGAGTCCCTTAGGGGGCTTTACAGAAATTGTTATTAAAACTTTCCCATCGGAATTTTTTACATTGGCAAAGATGGGGGGGGCGTCGGCGGGGACGGATGCGATGCTAGGGAGGAAGGAAGCGAGGGGGAGGAAGAAAGGAAATCCTTAATTTGTTATTAAAAAGGATCAATGTTCTTCGTTCGACTATTTTACTTTTTTTTTTTTATCGTTTTCCTTTTGTATCTCGGATTAAATATATTTTCCGAAATAAGGCTCCTCATCCTCTTCCCCCTCTTTATCTCTCTCCCTCCTTCTCTTCCTACCTCTCCCTCTCCCTCCCTCTCTTCGTATAAACGACTCGCGAATTTTTTTCTTCGTTTTATTTTATTATTCGATCGAGGATAAAATATCGGCAAAAAAAAATTTTTTTTTTTTTTGTAATTTTTGAAAAGTTTTTTTTTTTTTTTTTTGTTTTTGTATTTTCAATATTGTCACGTTGGCAACATTTAAAAGTTTTACGATTGGTAAAAGGTAAAATATTGAAATAGAGGAGAAAAAAATAGATAGAAAAAAAGAGAAAGAGAAAAAAAAATGAATAAGATATTTGAATTGCGTAGAATAATAAATTGTTATGACAAAAAAAAATATATATATATATACGTATAAATATAAATAAATATATATATTTTTAAAATGCAAAAGGAATAAAAAAAATGGAATAGAAAAAAAGGAAAAAAAGGAAAGAAAAAAAATATATTCACGGAAAACGAGTCAAACGTTTTTCAAGAAACGATTGTTTGAAATGTTTACTTTTTTTTTTTTATATATATTTGGAATGCGAGTGTGTGTGTGTATATCGTTGTTAGAAAAAGAAAGATGTATATTAATGAAATTTAAACGTGTGAGTGCGAAAGAGAGAGAGAGAGAAAGAGGGATATAAAAAGGTGAAAAGGTAAACATTTTTTTTTTTTTTTTGTGAAAAGGTGAAAAATAAAAATGATGGAAATCGAATTGGAAGTGACGTCGTATTATTATTATTATTATTATTATTATTATTATTATTATTATTATTATTGGAATAAGGAAAAAGGAAAATATTATGGAAAAACGAAATAATAATAATAATAATAATAATCGAATGGAAATCGATTTTTTTTCTTTCGATTTTATAAATAAATCGATTATCGTTCGATTTTTTTTTCTCTTTTCTGACTATTGTATACTTTTTCGTTTATTATTTTCTTTTTAAACGATAATAATAATAATGATGATGATAATGATGATGATGATGATGATGATGATGATGACAAAGAGAATCGAATCCGGTTTTGGTTTTTTTTTTTTTTTTTTTTTTAAAAAAATTATTCGATTCGTTTTGTAAAAATTTGTTGTTTTTTTTTTTTTTTTAAAGACGTGGAATAAGAAAAGAGAAGGATTAAAATAAGGGAAGGGAAGGGGGTAGAAGAGAGAAGAGAGAGTATGAGAAATTTAAAAGAATCAAATATGAATTAATTATTAAAAATGAATAATTTACTCTCGCTCGTTTTTTATATACAAATAGTTTTTTTATACTATTATTATTTTCCGTCGCGTTTGTAGAAAGAAAGAATTGTAGACATTTTAAAAGCAGTAGACAATTTTTATTTCCCTTTTTTTTTTTTATTAAACAAATAAGAATAAATAAATAAATAAATAATTATTATTATTGTTATCATTATGATTTTTTTTCT
This sequence comes from Pediculus humanus corporis, assembly GCF_000006295.1. Lineage (NCBI taxonomy): Eukaryota > Metazoa > Arthropoda > Insecta > Psocodea > Pediculidae > Pediculus > Pediculus humanus. The sequence goes on from NW_002987792.1 coordinate 313,910, forward strand.
CGAATTTAAATTTTAAATTAAAATAAAATAGAAATTTTTTTTTCTACTTTTTTTTTACTTTTTTTTTGTAATTTTTATTCTATTCAAAAGGAAAAAAAGGAAAATAAAGAAAAAAAAAGAAAAAAAAAAAGAAAAAAAGAAAAGTTTATCAAAAAAAGATTTTTTTATATTTTTTTTGGCCTATTTTTTTTTTTTTCGAATAATTTTAAACTTTTCTTTTTTTTTTTTATTTCTTAAATTGTCCGCCATTTTCGTTGTATTTCGTTTGTATTTCTTTTCGTTGAGATACAACAAACAAACAAACGAACAAAAAAATGTTTTCCTTTTTTTTTTTTTTTCTTTAATTTAAACTCTCGGAAATTCTCGATTTGATGAAGAGAGAGAGAGAGAGAGAGAGAGAGAGAGAGAGAGAGAGAGAATGAGTAAAAGAGAGTAAGAGAGAAAAAGAAAAACTTTTTAAATTAATATTCTCATCGTTTTTTTTTTCTTTTTTGTGAAAAACTTACCCGCCGATTTTTTTTTTTTTTAAAATGAAAATGTCGGATGGGATGAGGGAGGCGGCGAGGGGGCGACGGGGCGGGGAGCGGGGAGCGGAAAAGAAAAAAAAGCAATAAACAAAGCTTTAAAATCACTTTAAAAAAAAAAAAAGAGTTAATTTTTTTTTTTTTTTTAAACGGAAACAAGTTTTCTACAAAGTCCATAAGCCGAACGAACAAAAAAAAAAAAGAAAATTTAATTTGCGACAATAAAACAAGAACAACAAAAACAAGAAAATCTTCTGCTTTTATAATTAAGAAAATAATAATAATAATAATTTTCTTTTTTTTCTTTCTCTTTACATTTTTTTTTTTCACGCTCGAGTCAATATTTATTGTATTATTATTATTATTATTAATATTATTATTATTTTTATGAATAATTTTATTATTATTATTAATTTTCAATTGAAAAAAAAACGCGGGAAAAAATTATTTTTATTTTTTTTTTTTTACGCGCGCATAATCATGCGTTCAAAAAAAAAAAAATTTTCTTCATTCGATAAAAAGATTGTTTGTTAATTAAATTATTGACGGCGAAAATTACCGGAAACGTACGAAAACGTGTTACGAAAAAAAACGGAAACGCACGAATAAAAATTACGAATAATTTTTGTACACGAGGCGTCAAGAATAATTATTTAATATTAATTCATAAGATAATAATAGAATGCGAGTCAGAGAGGGGAAAAGAGAGAGAGGTAGGGGGTAGGAAGAACATCCGGTTCGTTATTATTTATTTTTATTTCCCGCCATTTTTCAAATTCGTAAAATTCGAAAACGGACGGTAGAAGTAATAATTATTTAAAAAAAAAAAAATTTTTTTTTGTCTTGTTGCATTATTAACGTCATCATCAGTAGTTTTAACAATGTCGGTCGGATTTGAATAAAATGTTAGAGATTATTATTATTATTATTATTATTATTATTATTATTATTATATTCTAGAAAGTTCTAAACGTCGGCCAAAATGTTTTTTTTTTTTTTTCGGCCAAAAAACGTTTCGCTACATTTACTCGGCGGATTTTTGATTATTTAAATAACAAAAAAAAAAAAGACAAAAAAAAAATTCAAATATGTCCGATTAAAAAAAAAAGGCCCCGAGTCGTGCGATGATGATGATGATAATAATAAATATTATTATTATTATTTTAAAATAAAATGACGTAATTAATTAATCGTTTTTGTTTTCTATTTATTTATTTATTTATAAAGATATTAATTTTTTTTTGTAACAACAAACGGTAGAAAATGCCTTATTACAACACGGTCGTAAATTATCAGGGTTTTTTTTGTATTTATCATTATTATTATTATTATTATTAGTATTATTATTATTATTATTATTATTATTATTAATTGAGAAAGATTTTTAAGCCCGTAAAAAATTTATTTATTTATTTATTTACAAGTTGAATGATATTATAGTGGAAAAAAAAAATTTTTAAACGTGTTTTAACGGGTTTTTTTTACGACGTTCAATTATTATTATTATTATTTGTTGTTGTTGTTTGCGGTAATTAAAGTTAGAGAGAGAGAGAGAGAGAGAGAGAACAGTATATATATATATATATAGTAATTATCTATATGTGATAGAGCTATAAATTAATTAAGTTGAATTATTTGAAAAATGGCGCGAGTATAAACAAAAAAAAAAAAAAAAAAACAAGAACGGTTTGTTTACCTTACGGAATGAAATTTTTTATTTTTAAAATTATTATTATCATCATTATTATTATTATTAAATTTTAACGTGAGTTTTTCGGTAATAAAAAGTGTGAAGCGTTGAATGGGGAGGAGAGGTGGTAAGACGGAAGGAGTAAGGAAAAGATGAGGTGAAGAAAAAGTGGTGCGGTATGAAAAGTTTTCGCTCGTTTCCGTTTCCGGTTTTTAGCGTCGTCCTTTGGAAGCTTTCTCTCTCTTTCTCTTTCTTTCTCTCTCTCTCTATCCCTCTCTCTTCTTTCTTCCTCTTTATCCCTCTTTCTCTTTCTTTTTAATTTTAATAAGATTTTTATAACGCACGATGGCGACGATGACGACGAACCATAAGAATTTACAGATTTAAAAATTATTTTAAAATCCATTAACCCATATAATCATTGAATTATAATAATAATAACCTTTAAAAGGTTATATTAACCTTTTTCTTTAAGTTTTCGAAACTAATTGGAGCGCGGGAAAACAAAAAATAATAATAATAATAATAACGAAAGAATCGACACCCATTTAAAATAATTTTGTGAAAAAAATTTCTTTTTTTTGTTTTAATGACACGTGAATTTTTTTAATTTTATTATTATTATCATAATTATTTATTTGTTTAAAATATATTATTAATGACGTCATAATTTCGATATTAAAATAAATTATTAATAAAATATCAGGTCATTATTTAATTAGGAAAACGTGCGCGCGTGTGTGTGTGTGAACGCGTCCGTTTTTCTTTTTTTTTTTTTGTAAATTGAATTTTTTGCAAAACGATTATCCTTACGTGATCGGGTTCTTTTTATAATTCACATTTGTAATTAAATTCATACGACGAAGGTAATTCGTACATTTAATTTTCGTTACGATGATGTCATATTCGTATTTTATATTGACGGGTTTTCATAAACTATTTAAATCACGTCACCGGGTTTTCTTACAATTTTTTTTTTATTAATATTAATATTTTCTAAATATAAAAATTTAATTTAGGTCATGAATTGTATAAAAAAAAAAAATACTATTTTGAAAAACGTCCTCCGTGATAATTATTTTTATTGTTACGTCATTAATTATTACGTCATTTCCGTTTTGAAAAAAACGATAAACGACGAATGATAAAATTTTTTCTTGGCTTTTTGGCTTGATTTACAAAAATAATTTTTTTTTATTTTATTTTATTTCAATATAATTAATTTGTTTTGTGGTTGTTGTTTGTTGTTGTTGTGATTGTCGTAGTGGAACTTAAAATCCCTTCTTAAAAAAAAGGGTCAGGAAAAAGGTTAGAAAAGGGTTTGAAGCAAAAAAAAAAAGGTTTTTCAAATTTTTCATTCCGTTGGAAAATATGAATGAAAATTTACTACGATGATAAATCAAATCAAAATTTTTTTCCTTTTTTTTTTTTTTTATTTGTGTGAATTCGAAAAAAGGTCACCAAAGGTCAAGGGATTTATGTTAAAAATTTCGCCATTTTGAAAGTTAATTTTTAATAATTGTTTAATTAAAAATTTTTTTTTTATTCGAACGAAATGGGAAAAAAATTAAACAAAATGGCGGATAAAAGTCTAACATGGTGATGGTATCGTTTGTCCCAAAGGAGATTTTTAACGAGGGGAGGGGGGAGGAAGGCGTTAAGGAAAAGAAAATTCGAGAAGGAGAGAGAGAAGAAGAAAGGAGAGAATATGGTAAAAAAAAAAACGTATAAAAAAATGGAAGGAAGACGGTGAAAAAAGGAAGGAAAAGGAAACAACGGTCATTGAAAACACATGCTACAACAACAACAACAAGAAAAACAACAACAACAACCTTTCAACGTCGTTTTATTACCTTTAACTTAAATAATAACGTTTCTATAGCGCTATATAAGACTTTATAGCATAAAAACATGTTCGGTTAATTTAAGAAAAAAAAAAAAAAGAAGAAGAAAAAGAAAATTGAAAGAGAGGCGAAAAAAAAAAAAAAAAGAAAACGTAAAATGATGTAAAATTTTTTCCTTTTTTTTTATTATTTATTGTTACCAAGCAACAAATTTCCTTTTTTTTTTTCCTTTGACGTAAAAATGTTCGGTCGGTACGCATAGAAGAATTTTATAGCGAAATAATATAAAACGGAAAAAGCGAAGAAGCGTAAAAAAAAATAAAAAATAATTTTTTTTTATAAATTTAATTAGTCACATCGTAAAAGTTTTCCTTTTTTTTTTTTACGTTTCCATTGTTCGCATGCCACGTCACTTCACTTGATTTTTCCTTTTTTCCTTTTTTTTTTCCTTTGACGACGAAACTTTGAACTTTAAAATAACGAAACGGAAATTACCACGTATTTATTAATTATTCGATCTTACGAATTTGAAACTTTTTTTTTTTCCCCACCTCTTCCTCTTTATCCCCTCCCCTCCTCAAATTATTCCTCTTAACTTTATTATCATTCGGGGGAGGGGGGAATAATAATAAAAATAATTAGGTTAAAATGATATGGAATAAAACATTTTTTAAAATTATAATTAAATTTTTTTTTTTTTTGATGATCCGTCGTGTTGTTAGAAAATAAAAAAATTAACGTGACGTAATAAGAAAAAAAATTCGCGGTCTCGGAAAAGGGGGTGGATGGGGGAAGGAGGGAGGTGCGAAGGAGAAAAAATATTATCGAAAACCTTTTATTTAATATTTCAAAAAAAAAAAAGAAAAAGAAAAAAAAAATTAATTTTTATATTAAATTATTATTATTATTATTATTAATTTTTTAATAAATTAAAAGTTATGAAATTAATCAAGAACAACCCGATGATGCCATTTTTTTCCCCTCCTCCTACATTCGCCCCTCCCACACTTCCCCTTTCCCCATTCCGAATTCGAATTCTCCCCCCACCCATTTTCTCTTTCTCTCCCACACCCGACTCCGTAATCGAACTCCGTTCACTTTCCCCTTCTCCTTTTTTTTCTCCTTTCCCCACCCATTGTCCGCTCGCTCGCGTTCCCCCTACCTCTCACTCTCTCCCCGTCTGTTTCCCTTTTTACGAAACTTTAAAAATGGCGTCAGATGTTTTCTCATTTAAAAAAAAAAAAAAAAAGAAAAACTTTTTAATTTTTTTTTTCATCATATCGAACATTTTTATTTAATTTTAATTTCGACATTTGACATTTTTTAATAACTTAATTTTAATTATGGAATAAATCAAAAAAAAAAAAAAGAAAATGGCGGGAAGAAAATTTTTTAAGGAAAAAGAAAATTTTTACCTTTTTATTAAAAAAGTGGCGAGAGACGAAAGAGGGGAAGTGAGAGGTGAGAGGGGGAATGGAAACAAACAAATATTATAATTTTTTTTTTTTAAAGTTATATATATTTGTAAACTTCCGTTTTGTTTCGATTACGTAATTTTCGTTTTTTTTTTCTTTTTAAATTTTCCCTCCTTTTGTTGTTTGTTGTTGTTGTTGTCTTCCGGATTCGCGTGGAAACTTTTTCCGGTTCCGTTTTTTTTTTTTTTTTTTTTTATTAAATGTTATTAATTTTTTTTTTATTTAAGAATTTTAACAAAAAAAAAGAAAAAAAAATTTTTTTTTTATTTTCGCGCGTTTTTTTTTCTTCTCTCTCTCTCTCTTTCTTTACATAACTTTCAACTACTTCCTTCTCTTTTTTTAATTTTGAAAACTTCCGCTTCATCTTATTATTTACTTTCACTTCGTCACGTTTCACTTCTTCTTCTTCTTCTTCTTTAATAATGTTTCAAAACTACTTTTTAAAAAACTTTCTTTTCTATAAACTTTAGGAAAAGAAAAAAAAAAAAAATTAAACGTCGATGAGTTTTCTTCTTTCTTTTTCTTTTCCCTTCCTCCCCACCCTCCCCTCGTAAAATTTTTTATAAGGGTTCAAATGCAAGGTCAAAGTTGAATTTCTTATCGTTATTGATAAAAGTGACTTTGCGTTTACGTTTTTGCTATATCGATGACGAGGAAATTTTTTTGTGTGTGGGTGGGTGTGTGCGCGTGTGTGCTAAACGACTTGAGCTTAAATGACAGGATGATGATGATGATAATAATAATATAATTTCCTCCTCCTCCCTCTCTTCCGCCAGGTTGTTTGTTGGAAAATTGAATTTTTTATTTTCGTCGTCTAAAAGTCCGATTTTTCAAGAACCTGAAGGAAAAAATGATAAAAAAAAAAATTTTTTTGGTAGGGAGCCAAAAAAAAAAAAAATTTTTCACTGAATTACCATTCTTCCCCCACCTCCCCATCCTCCCCCACATTCACGCATGCACTCAACGCTGCCACTTTTGTCACTCCCTCTCCCGAAACTTGAATAAAAAAATTTTTGTTAAGTGATATGGAGGGTGAACGTGTCTGGAGGGAAAGGAATGGGGGGAAATTACGAGAGTGTAGGGAGGGGAAAAGAGAAATTATAAATTTAGGTTAAACGTTAAATAATTAGTCGCGGTTAAAATGGGGGGGCGGCGGCAGCAGATGTTGACCGATTAATTTCGATACTCGAAATTTCAGAAACTTGAATTTAAATTTACGTTAACGTGAAACCTCGTTCATAAATCAAAACTTTGATTTTATCATTATTATTATTATTATTATTATTATTATTATTATTATTATTATTATTATTATTATTATAAATAATTTTTTTTCTTTATTTTTATGGAAATTTCTAGAAGAAAAAAAGATTTTAAAAAAATGATAATAAATGAATTGATTATGTTTATTTTCTATCGATAAGAAAAATATTTTGAAATTTAAATTTCGCGCCAAAATCGTGTGAATAAAATAAAATCATGACGTAATCGATGACGTTTTTATATTCTTAGGTTGAACGACGAAAAAAAGTTAAAACGTCAAACGAAAAAAAGGAAAAAAAAAAAAAAATTCACTTTGTCAGATGCACAAAAGATGATGATGATGACTCTGACCATGCATTAAATTTTTCTTTTTTTTTATCTCTCTCTCTCTCTCTTTCGTTTTTGGATTTCCCATTTTCTCTCTCTCTTTCTCTCTCTCTCTCTCTCTCACTTCAATTTTATTTTATTTTTCCAAATATAAAATAAAATAAAATAAAATGGAGATTCGGTCGACCGTATGAAATTATTCTTTTTTTTTTGGAAGGGGGGAGTAGGGAGTGGGGAGAGTAAAGAAAAAAATTCTGAAGTTGAAAAAAGGAAAGAGAAAAGAGAAGGGGGAGAACGAGGAGAAGGGGGAGCAAATGGCATTGGCAGCTTAATGGAATGGGAATATAAGAAAAGAGAGAGAGAGAGAAAGTTGGTAGAAGTAGGGGGAGGGTGAGAAAGAGGAAGAGAGGGAAAAGGAGGAGGGGAAGGTAAAAAGAACAAAAGAATCGATTACAATAATGTGAAAAAGTTTACTATGTCGAAGAGATGATTCTCATTGGAAATCATCATTTTCGTCCATTTTCTTTTTTTTCTCTCTTTCCACCTACCATTTTCCCCCTCTTCTTATTTCTCCTTCCCTCCCAACTCCCCTCCTCTCTCCCTCTCTTTTTTTTTTAAACACGTTTTACTTTTGTGTATTTTTTCTCTTTTTAACGTACCTTACCTTCCCACTTTTCTGCTTTCTCTCTCTCTCTCTTGAAATTTTCTACTTTCTTTTTATATCTCTCTCTCTCTCTTCTGAAATGTTTTATTTTCCTATCCTCTGTCTCTCTTCCTCCCTTTTATTTTATGACGTACTTTTATATATATTTTTTCTATTTCTTTTCAACGAATTTTACCACCCCATTTTCCTTCTTTCCCTTTTCCTTTTTTCTTTCTCTCTCTTTTTTCGACATATCCCCCTTCCCAAATTTTCTCTCTCTCTCTCTTTCTCTTTTTTCGATTAAATTTTTACCAACGAAAGCTATATTATTTTGGAAATTGTCCAGCGGAAAAAAAATTTTTTTTTTTCCCCTTTTAGGCCGACGACTTTTGTTCCCATTTAGTTAATACTAAAATTTATTATATTTTTTCACGAGTTTAAAAAAAAAAGTAACGGGAGCTTTTCTTACCCCCCCCCGCCTATCATGTATTTAATCCTTTAACCTTTAACCTCCTCTCTCCTCCTTACCACCCCCGTCCGCGTACGATAGTTAAAAAAAAATTACCTCGTTGAATTTTTTTAAAAAAAAAAAAACTTATTCGAATATTTGATGGAAAGGGAAACCACCCCCTCCCCCCAACTTCCCCCCACACCAACGGAAAGGGAAAACGAGGAGAGAAGACGAGATGGTTACGTTAAAAAAAAAAAATTTTTTCTTCTGCTTTTTATGAAATTTTTATATTTATTTATTTTTTTCTATTAAAAAGGCGTGACTATAACCGTAACGTGACGTAAACCTTATTCACGTAAAATGTTAATTTTTTCCTTTTTTTTTTTTTGCGTGTCGAAAATTTATAAATAAAAAAAAAATTATTTAATTTATCCAGTGACCGTTTTTTTTATACGTGGGGACGCGCACGCACGCACACACGCACGCATTTTCCCTAAGAATCGATGGAGAGTAAAAAAATTTAAAACGATTTTCAAATCTGCCATTTTGAAAAAAAAAAAAATTTCATTTATGTGTACTATATTCGGGAAGTTTTTTGGAGATTTTCCGACGTTTTCTTTTTTATTTCTAGCTTTCCCCCTTCCCATTCCCCCCGTTCTTCCTCCTCCTCTCAGTTTCTTCTTCTTTTTCTTTTATTATTTTATAAAATACTCGATATTTAATTTAAAAATCCAAAAAAAAAAGTGATAGAAATAAATAAATTTTCAAGAGGTTTTTATCGATATGAGAAATAATAATTATCGAACCGGAAACGGAAGAAACTCATAAAAACAAAATGCAAAAAAAAAAAAAAAAAAAAAAAACTCGAAATAAAATAATTAAAAAAAAAAAGAAAAACGATTTCATATTATTTGTATATACGACGGACGAATATTAAAAGGAAAATTGCTTTTTCAACGGAAAATGATAATCGCGAAAAGGAAAAAAAAGGAAATCGATCGGACCTGTAAGCGCCACCGTCATCACCACCGCCGCCATTGCCACCGGGTTGGTTGGTCGGGGGGTGTGTGTGCGTGTGCGTGTATTCCCACATTGTATATTTCGATGTTAGAATGAGAGAGAAAGAGAAAGAGAGAGAGAATAAAATTTTTAAATTATGTGTCTAGTACCACATCTACGTTCGTAATATAACCGATTTAAAAAAAAAAAAATAGCGGTAATAAATTTAATTAAGTTTCATATGGGAAAATTTGGAAATTATTATCATTATTATTATTATTATTATTATTATTATTATTTCGTAATAACGCGCGCGTTTTTGTTTATTTTACCGAAAAACAAAAATTTTTTAATTTTCGATTCGAAAATGAATAAACAAAACGAATCGAAAAAGGAAACCTGTTTTTTTTTTTGTTTTCACCGCATTTCCTTTTATTATTATTATTAATTGTATCGTTTCCTTTGTTTAATTTCTTTCTTTCTTTTTTTTTTCGACCGTTTCCGTTCAATGACGTCATTTTTTATAAAACTTGTCACGATGTGGGTAAAATAAATCGTTTTCTTTTTTTTTCAATAGTTTTAATTCGAAAAGAAAGAAAATTGTAGACGGTGGTAAAAAAAAAAAGGAAAAGAAAAAGGGAAAAAAAGGAAAATGTTGGAAAAATCATATATTATTATTATTATTTTTTTTTTTATAATTGAAAAAATTAAAAAAAAAGAAAAAAGGAAAAAAACCATTGATTTTTGATTCACCTGTGATTTTACGTTTCGTTGATTTCCTTTTTTTTCCTTTCTTCTTTTCCTTTTTTTCCTTTTTTTTATACGGAATGAAATTTTTTAAATTTTCTCTCGAGATTTGTAAAAAGGATAACAAAAAAAAGAAAAAAGAGGAAAAAAAAGAAAAAAGAAACAAAGAAAACGTTAGGATCGATCGATCGATCCATCGATAAATCGACAAAATTCGCGAAAAATTTTTTTTTTTCTAAAACCACGATTTTATTTATTTTTGAAAAATTCATTTCCTTCGTGGAAGGGAAAAAAAAATTCAAATTTAAATTCAAATTCCATGACAAGAAATTTTTATTACACGTATCGACAAAAAAACGAAGGGAGGGAGGGATCGGAAAGTTTTTTAATTTTTTTTTTTTTTTTCGCCAAAAGCAGAAGAAAAAAAGAAAAAAAAGGTTAATTTTAAAACCGTTGTAAAATTATTATTATTATTATTAAAAATATTCCTTAAAAAAAAAATAAAAATAAAGTGAATTTTTCAACTTTCGTTCGTTCAAAGGTTTTTTCCATTCATCCATTATGCCTTTTTGAATATAATTCTAAACTAAGAAGAAATAAATCGAATAAATAAAATAAAAAGGAGGCGAAACGGGGCGAAAGGGGGCCGAAAGGAGGCGGAAGGAGACGAAGGGAAACGAAAGGGGACGGAAGGGAACGAATGGAAACGAAACTTGAACGGTTAGTACGGATGTATGGATGGAGAGGGAGTGAGAGAGTGAGAGATGGAGACAAGATGGGGATAGGGGTAGGAGAGTGGAGAAGTTGGGGAGGAAATATTCGAAAAAGCAGAAGAAAAAGAAGATAAAATAAAAGGAAAAGAGAGAAATAGAGAGAGACAGAGAGAAAGAGAAAATTTTCTCTTAACAAATTCATACGAGAGACTAAAATTTTATTTCATATAAACCCAAATTAAATTTTATTTTCTTTAACGGTCGAACGAATACGGAAAAAAGAAAAAGAAGAAAATTTTTTTCATCTATCTATCTCTCTCTCTCTTCACTTCAACGATTTTCCTTCTTTTCCTTTTTTTTTTTTTTTGTAGTCGGAAAAAGACGATGATGATGATGATGACTAAATCCGTTTGTTGGTTTTCGTTCCCTTAAAAAAAAAATTATAAACGTTTACGAAAAAGACCGAGAAAGAAAAAAAAAAATTTTCCTTACGAGATTATACTATTTTTGATGCCAACTTTACAAAAAAAAAAAAAATTCGAAAGAGGGGAGAGAAGGGAGAGGAAAAGGAAAAAAAAAATTTTTTTTTTCGGTAAACGAAACATAAAAAGCAAAAAATGTTTTATCATCATCATCATTGTCGTCGTCGTCGTTATTATTATCATTATTATTATTATTATTATCATTATCATTATTATTATTACTATTATTATTATTATTATTATTATTATTATTACATTTCGAAACTTGTTTAACATAAAAAAAATTTTAAACAACGAAAAAAAAGGAAGAAAAAAAAATTTTTTTTTTCCTTTGTTATGTATTTACGTATTCGGTCGCGCACGCACACGCATACACGCACAAAAATAAATTTTTGAAAGGAAACAATAAAAGAAAAAAAAAATATAAAGAAAAAATTTTTTTTCAGTTTTACCAATCACAAAAAAAAAAAAAAAAATTTTATCAGACGAAAATTTTAGTTACACGCTTCCATAGAGAAAAGCAAAAAAAAAGAAAAAAAGTTTTTTTTTTTTTTTTTTATTTGACGCCATTTTTATTTGTAATATTTTCCGAAGCGGAAAACAATTTTTTCTTTTTTTCCTTTGTCTTGTTTGTTTGTTTGCTTTTTTTTTTTTTTTTAAAGTTGTTTATCTTAAAAAGATTTTTTTTTTCCTTTTTAGAATTTCGTAGACGCGCGTGTGTGTGGAGAGACGGTTACGCACGAGTTTCCGTTATAATTTTGTGACGTCATTAATACGTTTAATTTTTTTTTTCAGAGTATACACGAGGTACCTGGTGTTCGTCTGCCGTTACAGACCAATTACGCTTCACCTCCTCATGCTGTTTTTATGTACAGTACTACCTCCGAAGGGGTGACCCTTCAATTACGTGACACGGATGATATTGATGACAAGGCAGGCCTTGCGTCAGTTTTGGCAAGGTTGCAACAGGAAGATGCAACTTTAAGCATAAGTTACCAGGAAACGGAAATGCTTGCGGAAAGTAGCATTGACGTACTTTTGGGAGCTGGATCTCTGCATCCGAACGGTGAGTTTTTCTTTATTTGTTTGTACGATCTTTTACCCATTTAGTCCCTTGTAATTTCGTCTGCAACATCCAAAACTTTAGAAATAAACGTGTTCTCTCACGATTTTATCATTATCATTATTTATAAGAAAACTTATTAATAAGTTTATTGGGGGAGGGGGCAAAAACGAAAAAGTTTTTATCCCTTACGTGTGTGCGTGAGTTAATGCGTGAGCGTGTGTTTGTTTGTTTGTTGTTTTTCCGGCGTAAAGTTGTGGAAGAAAGTGGGGGGAAAGGGATAAAGCAAAAGTTTAACACGATGATTGTTGGCTTTGCTGTTGTCGCTGTTGTTGTTGTTGTCGCCATTTTTCGTGAGAGACGCAGGTGGGATAAATGAAGGTTAAACCTATTTTGACGGTTTTTAAAAAACTTTAAGTAAATTTATTGTTCCTTAAGTGCCCCTCCTTTTTTTTTTTTTTTATAACTCTACAACAACCTTTTTTTATACTTTCTGGAAAAAAAAAAACACGACGAATTAATTATAAACGGAAATGAATGGGAGTGAAGGGGGGAAAATGTAAGAGGAGAAAGATATGATGTTGTAGAGCAACAGTTTTGCGTGACGATAATGAAAAAAAAAAAAAAAGAAAAATATTCTAAAGCCACGTTCGGTTTTTCTTTCTTTCTCTCCCCTCTCCAATCCTTTTGCGTTAACTTCCGGTTTTATTCCTTTGATTATTCGATTTCTTTATAAAAATTATATATATTCGTTCGTTCGTTCGTTATTCCATAACATTATTATTATTATTATTATTATTATCGAGATAACATCATAATAATAAAGAGTAATTTTTGTAATGTGTAAATATTGATAAAAGCAAACAAACAAAGGAGAAAAAAAAGGAGAAAACAAAAACGTTAGAGGGTGTGAAGGTTAGAAGAAAAATCTCGGAAAAATAATATAAATAAATAAACCGGAAGTGTAATAATAGTGATTATGAAATCGACGAATTTTTTGCTTTTTTCTTCTGGAACGTTCTGGAAACAAAAAAAAAAATTTCATCGTTTTTTTATTAAAAAAAAAAAAAAAATTTATACAAGGCATCCAACTTTAAAAAAAAAAAACTTTAATAAAAATTAAATCAAAATATTGGTTTTCTTTCTTTCTTTCTTTTTCTTTTTTCTAAAAAAAAAAAAAAAATGGAGGGAAATTCAAAAAAAATTCCGATAATTGATTTCGTCGTAACGGAAGAAAAAAAATTTTTTTTTTTTTTTTCGTCTTCATATGTTTATTAAATTCGATAATAAATAAAAAAAAATAACGTTTTTCCTTTGTTATAAGTTAAAAAAAAATTTCAAAGGAATTTTTTTTTTTGGGGAGGGAGAAAGGGAGGGGAAATAAATGCGACCCGAAAATGTCGTTATTTTCAACGTTAAATTTTTAATTTAAAAGTTTTCTTTCTCTCTCTCTCTCTCTTTTTTTTTTTGTTTTTTGTATCAAAATTTATTGTCTGACACGTTTATCAAAAAAGATGTAACCTTATTTCTTGTGTAACTAACAAACAACAACAAAAAAGCCAAAAAATATTAAGAGAGAGAGAGAGAGGAGGAATGTGTGTGTGTGGGTGGGGGGGTTATAGAAGAAAGATAGAAAATATATTTGTGTATGTGTATATTATACCGCTTCGGGGAACTATAAAGAGATGAGAAGGAAAACGTGAACAACAACAACAACAACAGCAACAATAATGTTTTGAATATTAGGATATAACGTTTACGAGAAAATTTTTTTTAAAAGAAAATATGCGAAAAACGTTTTTTAACACCCTCTCTCCTCTCTCCTCTCTTCCCTCGTCGTTCCACAGCTCGTTTTCTTTTTTTTTCCTTTCCCTTCCATCTTTTCCCAAACCCTAAGGAGGATAATTTATATTTAAATCAAACATTTTCTTATTTAAAATAATAATAATGATAATTATATTCGTTTGTAAAAATCTCTTTTTTATCATCATCATTATTATTATTGTTCTTGGAATTCTTTAAATCCATGATAAATGACTTAATGGCTTCGGTTTTAACAATCCATCATAATTAAGAAGATGGAGTGGTAGTGGTGGTAGTGGTAGTAGTTAGTAGTAAGTAATAGTATAGAAGTATTCACACTGGAATAGAAACCTTGTCGTCGTTCCTTTCCAATCTTTTTTTTTTTAATCAATCAATCATTCCGTTTAATGTAACAGAAGAAAAAGAAGAATAAGAAAAAAAAACATTTTAAATTTTGAATCAATGTGGGAGGGAGAAGGAAGGGAAAGGGGGAAGGAGATTTTTCAGTCTCAACGGTATTTCAATTTAAACTTTTTTTTTTTTACGTCCTTATTTATTTATTTATTAACGTTGATATATGAAAAAAATAGTGACATCTACTGGAGAAATTTTTTTTAAAGATAATAATTAAAGAGCGGGAATTTTAAAAAGAAAAGAAAATGGCGGCAAAGGAGGGAAAAATTTGGAAATGCGAATTTGTCGCGAGGAAGTAGGAGGAGGGGGAGAAAGAAAATGTTTAATCATCGTTTAATTAAACAATCGGTAAAAATTACTTTTAAAAAATGAGTGCAGGAGTGGGGGAGGTAGTGGTGGGATGGGGAAGAGATAAAACTATGGTTGCGGTTGGTGGGGAAAGTGGAATAGCGGGGGAGGGGGAAAAATGGGCGGGGCGATGAGTTAAAAAAAAAAAAATGAAAAGCCGCCGTTAAAATCTTAATTGTTATTTGATGCTATGGATTTTTTTTTCTTTTTGGTCGAAATTGGAAAAACGTGGAAGAAGAAAGATAGGAAGGGGGGCAAAGTAATGGGATAAAAGAAAGTGGGAAAAGAAAGATTTAAAAAGAATAATAATAATAATAAAAACTTTTCATTCGCATGAAATCGGTGAGATTGTGAAAAATCATTTATTATAATAACCCTTAAGAAAAAAAAAAAAAAAAAAAGTTTTCGATGAAGTCATTTTCTAAATGAAAACCGATTACGAAATGAAAACTTTTCAAAATGAATTTTTAACCTCTCTTTCTACTCTTTTCCTTTCCTTTCTTTTTTTTAATGCTTTTTTTACTCTATGGATTTTGGTCGGGCGAGAGGGGGGTGGGGTGGAGAAATAAAAAGAAAACGTAACGGATTTTAATATTTAAAAAAAAAAAAAATGGAGGAGGAAATTAAAGAGTTAATTATCGTCGTCACCTGCGTCGCAATATGTTTCTTCTTCTTTTTTTTTTACTTCGAATTATTATGATGATGACGTCATCTATAACGTCAAACTTTTTTATCAGTGCCATGCTCCCTCCTCCTCCCTTTTTTTATTTCCCTCCCACATTTTGTTATCATTAATTATTGTTACAATCGACTTCAGAATTTAACCGAACCTAGATAGAAAATATTCGAGGGAATCATATTAATTTTTCACTTTGTTCTTATTACACGTTAATTTATTATTTACTTTTTGCGACTGTCGTGTCGTTAGACGGTCGAGAAGTAAAAAAAAACCGAGAGAGAGAGAGAGACAAACCAAAAAAAAAAAAAATTGAAATTGTTGAAATTAAATTTAATTGAAATTTATTCGTATTTTTTTCGTCTATTTATCGTGGTTTTAAATTATTATAAATAAATAATTATAAGTGGTAGTGTAAAAAGAAAAATTATGACGTGGAAGTAGAAAAGTATAGAATAATCATTCGATTGTCATTTAATGCGATTTTTAAAAAAAAGTTTTTTCGTAGGAAATACATATTATTTATGGAATTTTTATTTTATAATTAAAAAAAAAGAGACGTGGAAGAAGAAACGATTTTCAAAATGAAATAAAAACTCATAAAAATCTGTTAAAATCTTCCTCCGATTCGTTATAACCGTAAAAAAAAAAATTTTTTTATTTTTACGCTCATTGAATCGACGATTCATTGATTCGAGTGCGATTTAATACCAACACGACAAAAAAAATAGCGAAAACAAATTTTTTTAAAGATACAAAAACGTGGGATTAGACAACAACAACGAAAAAAAAGAATTTTTTTTTGTTATTAAACCTTATAAAAGTTTTAAAGTTTTAAATTTTTTTTTTTTTTTTTTTTTATTACAAACGAAGGAGTCGTAATTATTATTATTATTTTATCGTGGAAACAGACTAAAAACAAACAAACGGTAATAAAAAAAAAAAAAATACGAATACGAGGGAATTTATATATTTATTATTTTTAAACGAGTTTATCATTAATAATAATAATAATAATATCGATCGAATTGAATTAACGTCATCGATTCCTTTTTTCTTGACCTTTTCCACTCTCTCTCTCTTTCGATTATTTTAGGGGGTGAAATGAAAATCGAAAATTTCTTTTTTTTTCTTTTGTGTTTGTTTATTCTTTATTTTCAATAAATTTCATCAAATTAATTAATTAATTAAATTTTTTTTTTCTTAATATTAAATTAATTAGTTACGACGCTTTTCATCTTCCCACGAAAACAAAAAAAAAAATTTTTTTTTTTATTTAATTTGATGAAATTAATTAAAATTTATTTAAATGTGAAATAAAAAAAAAAAAAATTTTTTCTGATTGGTTGTTGGCGATTCGAAATTTTTCATTTTCGTTTCCGGAGTTTTTTTTAATTTTCTTCCCCCTCCACTCCCTCCCTCTCTCATTCTCCTCCACTCAAAGATCTTATCTCCATCGTAAACTCCGCCCACTTTGTTTTGTTTTTTCTCACACCCGCAATTAATTCCGCAACGGAAAAAAAAAATCTAATTTTTTTTTATTTTTTATTTTCTTTGATGAATTTTTATTTATTATTATTATTATTATTTGTATATTTCCAACGTTTGAATTTATTACTCACTATTAAAATTTTTAAATTACGTAATTTTTTTTTCTCTTTCTCTGTCTCTCACTTTTAATTAATTGGTTTCGTTTTGGAAAAGTCAGATAAAAAAAAAAAAAAAAAAAAAATTTTTTTTTTGACGGGTAACGATGCGAAGAATTGGAAAAAAAAGAAAATCGTCCGCCATTTTGTTTTATTTTATTAAAATTTTTTTTTTTTTTTTTTTTTCTTTTTAATGGAGAAGCGCAAATAAAAAAAATAAAAAAAATTTCCGTGAATTCGTAATTGATCCCCGATGATGATAATAATTTTTTTAGAGGGAGACGAGGGGAACAAGGGGGCGAGGGGAGAGGGATGAAATGTTTTTTATACGTTTATTTCATTTCGAATTTCTACGAACGTTTAGAAAAAAAAAAAAGGCATTAAACTTTTTCGAAAAGGTTATGCGTGACAATGTTTTAGAGAAAAAGTTTTTTTTTTTTTTGAAAACGATGAATTCGATAACGTTTCGAAGAAGAAAAAAAAAAGGTTTCGAACGTGGTACTAAAGTTAAAGATGCAACTGGGATAATTGGAGAGGAAAAAAAAAAAAAAAGAAAATGTTTAGATGTAACATATGGGGATGAAAAATCTATCGGACTCTCTCGTCTCCGTCCATCCCTTCCCCCCCACACGCACACGCATATCCTTTCTCAACCTATCTCTTTTTTTTTATTGTTTCAAAAGAAAAAAAGGTTTTAAATGGACGAAAAAGGCTCATCTATTGTAAATTGGCAGTAAAATAAAGTTTCCCTTTTTTTTTTTTTTTTGTTATCCAGGACCACCGAGTAATAAAATATTCCAGAGGGCCGACAAAGTTTTTCTTTTTTTTTTATTCTTAAATAATGAATGTTACGTTTGTTAAACGTAGGCGTTTAGGTTTAAACAACGAATTAATCCCATTTTTTTATCGATAAGTTAAGCAAAAGAAAACATTATTTTTCTCTTTCTTTCTCTTTCTCTCTCACGCAATTTTCCGCTTTCTTTTTCTCTCTCTCTCGTTCGACTCTCATCTCTTTAAAAAAAATTTTTTTTTTTTTTTAACGATTTCAAATTTCACTGGAGTCGATTTTTAACTTGAATTTCATGGGAAAAAAAAATTTTCGTTTTTTTTTTTTTTTTATTCCGCCATTAATTTTACGGATTTCCATTGAGTTTTCTTTTCTTTTCTTTTCTTTCCTTTTTTAGTTCTTTCGACTTACGAATGAAAAAAAAAACATTTAAAAACTAATAAACGATCCGGGGAGAAAAGTCTGGAGAAAGTATTTTAGTAGTTTTCACAATTGCAATTTTTATTACTCCCTTTTTTTTTTTTTATTGTTCCTTCTCCGAAAAAATCACCAAAAAAAAAGGAAAATTCTATTGTTGTCCTTGTTAAACAAAAAAAGAAAATGGTAAAAATCAAATATTTAAAATAATTTTTTTTTTTTTTTATTTCTATAGAATTTTCTATAAAAACTTTAATAATGAAAAAAAAACGTTTTAATAATTTTCATTTCCCTCCCTCCCCCCAATTTCTGATTGGTGAAATTATTTATTTTATTAATTGGAAAATTTCAAATAAAAAAAAAATTAACCAATCAAAATTTAAAATTTTTTCTTTTTTTTTAACCATCTTTTTTTTCATTGGTCGATTTTTATTAATCGTTTCCTATAATTAAAAAAAAAAAAAATGGCGTCGAATTAAAAAATTTTTTTTTTTCTTTTTAATTTTTATTACTTATTATTATTAATTATTGATTTTTCAAATGCGTTGTTTTTGTTTTTTTGTTTTCTATAACCACGACGAATTTAATAATAACAACCGAGTAAATTTTCTTTTGTCGTTCATTTTATCGTCGGTTACGGCGGGGGGGATGTGGAATGAGGGAGGGAGAGAGAGAAAACCCACATAAAAGGTAATAAAATTATTGAAAAATTAATTTTATTATTTACACGACGAGTTTTTCGTCGTGTAGTAAATAAATAAATTTTTAAAACTTTTCGTCGTCGTTGTTGTCTAGTGCCACTTTTTTTTTTTTTTTTGGTAATTTTTTTGAAAATTTTTAATCGGTATCAAATAACGACAAACGAAAAAAAAAAAAGAAAAAAAAATTTTTTTTAATTTCGTTAATTTTTTTTTCTAATAACAGCGAATTATTATTATTATTATTCATATTATATTAAAGAGAGAGAGAGAGAGAGAGAAAGATGTGTTTGAAGAAGGAAATCGGAAAAGAAAAACACTTTTAATATAAAAATAAATAAATAAAAATGTTTTAAATCAAATTTTGATTATATATTAAAAATAAACTAAACGTCATCATTATTATTATTTTAATCATTTAAAAAACGTTAACGGCAGGAAGTCGGGAGGAGAAAGAGGAGGAGGGTGGGGACGGAAGTTTGAATTTCTAAAAAAAAAATTTGTAAATAAATAAAAAAGAAAAAACAAATAATTTAAAATATTTGACGTGTGTGTGTGTCAAAGGGTCAATTTCTATTGTTGTTTTCATTGGCAATGAATTATTTTAATAAAAACCAAATTGCGATAGGACACAAATAACAATAATAATAATAATAATAATAATAATACGAATCATTGATTCGCGTGTAAATGAAAGATTGAAATATTTAACAAAAACAAAAGCAAAAAAAATGAAGCAGACGAATTTTTTTTAAAAAAAAAAAAAAAAGAGGAGGAAAGAAAAAAAAAACCTCGCACGTCGTGATTTATTTATTTTTATTTTATTTTTTTATTTATTTATTTTTTTTTTTTTTTACATGTGTAATTTATTACTCGAAAAAAAAAGGAGGAAAAAAAAAAGAAAGAAGAAAAAAAAAACACAATGAAAAACATGGCGATAAAATTTTTATTTGCGGTTAGGGAAAAAAAAAAAAGAAAAAAAGTTGGGTGGAAAAAAAAAAAATTAAATGAAAATGAGGTTTACCCTCCTCCTCCTCCTCTTCCCCTTACTCCTCTTTCTCCTTTTTCCCCCTCCCTACCGACACAACAGCCACCACCACCACCGCCTCTCCTCACGCTCGTAAATTTCCCTCACTCCCATCCTTTTGGTTTCCCCATCCTCCTCCTCCTGTTACTCTTTCTCTTTCATCTCGTACTTAACCACGTTTCAAAACTTTTCGCTATAAAAGGTCTTGAGTATGAAAAAAAAAAATTAATACAAGACATATATGTATATATGTAATTATCGAGCACGTTCAGAAATCTTTCTTCTTTCTTTTAAAAACAAAAAAAATTATTTATTGTTTCGTTTTTTTTTTTTTATAAACAAAATGGTGGCGTGTCAGAAAATTTTAACATTTATTTATTTTTTTTGAATTTCATTAACATTTTAAAAAAAATAATTAAATCTTTTTTTTTTTTTTGTAACAAGTATTTTCCTTCCTTTTCCTCGTTTTTTTTTTAAATTTATTTTTATTTTTTTAAAACGCGACATTAACGGCGCCATTTTGTCTCGCACGAATATTTTTAGTATTTTCCATCGTGAGAGTTCCCGAAAAAAAAAAAAAGTGAAAATGTAGGATTCGAACCACCGACTACGATTTCGATTTGTTTTGTCTTAACCACTACTCCACAAACGAAGAATTTATTTAGCGTAATTATTATTTATTTTAATCGGTTGAAATTTTCCGCAACAAACGAAATGAAATTTATTTTTCCTTTGTACAAACAAACAAACAGATAAAGCAATAAATAAATGTATTTAAAGATAAAAACAAAATCGATTTTCTTTTATTGTTTCGTATAAAAGAAAGAGAAAGGGAGAGAGCGTGTGTGTGTTTTTGTGATAAGATAAAAAAAGAGAGAAAATGTAAAATAGGTAAAACATCTTCATTGTGATTCAGTCATCCCCCCACCGATATACAATCAAAACGAAAATTACGTTAAAAATTCAAAAAAAAAAAAAAAAAAAAAATTGTCAACATAGACAAATCGTTCGTTCACCTTTCGTGACTCCATTTTTTTTTTTTTTTCCTTTTGAGGACCATCCAATCTCCATTTTTACCTTTTTTTTCTTTCCTTTTTTTTTTCTCCCCCAATTTATATTCTAAGCCTACTGACAGGTAAAAAATGCACCATTTTCCCTTTTTTTCCTCCTTTTTATTTTTTTTGTTACGTCGTTGTAAAATTTTCAAATATTTTCCTATCGTTCGACCTTGCCTTGATTTTCCGACAGCATTTTTTTTCTTTAAAAATATTTTATTACTTTTTCTCAAATCGATAAATTATTTAAATCGATAAAAGATCAATCGTTTTCCATATATAAAAAAAATTCGATTAAATTTTTTTTCATCTTTTTCCAAGAATTATGATGACGAAAGTATTGGGTAGGGGGAGGGCGTGGCCTTGAATTTGGGATTTCCGATGACGAGAGAGAAAAGAAAGGAGTGAGTCGGAAAACATATCAATCAAAGAAAATCTTAATTACCTATTTATATTAAATATCATTTTCAATCATTTTAAAATTATTATAATAACTTAATGTAAAAAAAAAAAAATTGTCGGCCATTTTTAATTATTTTTACTTTTCATTACCTCTTTAACCGTAAAGTTATTTTAATTTATTTTTTGTTTTTCTTTTCCTTCTTCTTTTTCTTCTTCTTCTTATTATTATTATTTTAATTTAATCATCATTTGATATATTTAACAAGGAAATAAATAAACAAATAAACAAACAAACAAACAAACAAGGATCCATTATTTTAATAATATCAAAATAAAAATAAAAAAAAAAAAAAACAAACAAAAACGAAAAATTGTTTTCAATTAATTTGAAATGGAAAAATAAAAAAAAAAAAAATATAAACAAACAAAATTAAAAGAATTTCTTCTTTCTTTTTTTCTTTTTTTATTTTTATTCCTGGATTAAAATGAGATGAAGAAGAAAAAGAAAAAGAAGAGAAGGAAAAAAAAAGAAATTATTTGCTTTGAAAAAGTTTGAAACAAATTTAAATTAAAATCGTTTGAATTTTTTTTTTTTTTTTACTTTTTTTTTATTTTTTTTTTATTTTTCCAGAATTGGAAATAAAATAAAAAAAAACGACTGGAGAAAAATTTTATTATTATTATTAATACCGTTCACAATAATGATTTGTTTTTTATAAATAAATAAATAAATTTGTTTATTTACAAAAGAAAAATAAGAAGGGGAAAATAATAATAATTTTTTTTTTAATCACGTGACTTTTTTTACAAAACTACGACAGATTCCACTTTCCAGAAAAGTAAAAAAAAAAAAGGAAATTTTCCATTTAAAAAATTATTTTAAAAAAGGAGAAGAAGGAATCTGCGTTTGTTTGTTTGTTATACAAATGTTTAAATGATGATAAACAATAAGGGGAAGGAAGGACGGGGCAGGCGGGGGGAAAGAAAGAAAATCTCGCTTATTAATGTAAAATTAATTAATTTATACGTTAAATAGAAATAAAGAATTAGTGCGTGTGTGAGTGCGTGCGTGCGTGCGTGAGTTTGCGGATGACAGAATTTAAAGCGTAAGAGTTATTAAAACTAGTAAGTTTAAAACGTATTTTATTAAAATTGAAATTTTTTATAAAATAAGTTTTACCAAGAGCATAAGAAAATTTTAAAAGTTTTTTTTTTTTTTAAATAAGTATGTATGTATTTAAAAACTTTGTAACCGTCGTTACGCCATATTTGATTTTATATAAAAAAAAAAAAAACCGCTTACGAATAATAAAACTTTGTTTTACGATATGCGTATATTTTTTTTTTGTTTTTGTTTTATTAATATTTAATTTATTTATCACACGCTCGAGTTTTGTTTTTTTTTCCCTCCCCTCCCCTTCTCTCTTCGCGTTTCCGTTTTCATTTTTTTTTTTAATAATTTTGTTTTTCTTTTAAAAAATTAACAACAACAATTATTAATTAAGTTTTCATCGCTTTTATTATTTTTTTTTTTTTTAATTTTTCCTTTTTATTATTATTATTATTATTTTTGACGTGAATGAAAAATCGATACGTAATTAACCTTTGTCTCGTTTATTTTTTTTTTAACTTCTGCTTGAGGGGTTGTTGTTTTTTTTAAAAAAAAATAAAAAACAAATTAAAAAATAAATATATTAAAAAAAAAAAAAAAACTACGAGGTTAACCTGTTGTGAAAAAATTTTTACTTTGCGGTTTTTTTTTTTTTTTTTTTTTTTAAACAATTCATAAAGGGGTATAAAGGTATAAGAACCGTATAAAGGAACCCGAGAGAGAAAGAGAGAGAGAGAGTGAGAAAGCGTAAAAAAATAAAAAAAAACCATAGAGTTAAAAACAAAAAAAAAAAATTTTTTTAATTGTTTTTTTTTTTTAACTCTATGGTTTAAATCGGTTGTATACTACCGGAAAATAAATTTATTTATAAACAAAAAAGAAAAAAAATTTATTTCCCCTCTTCCTTCCCCTCGTTTTGTTTCCTCATCCTTTTTCCCTCCTTCCCTTCATTTCGTTTCTCCTTCCTATTCCCCTTCCACTTCGTCTCGGCAATATTATTATTATTTTTTTTTAATTTACATAATAAATAAATTAATTTATATAAAGAAACAAGTTGTTTATGTTTAGCTTATTTCACGTATTATGCTTTTTAAAAAGATTTTTTTTTTTTTTCCCCAACTCTTTTTTTTTTTTTTTTTAATAGCAATTTTACAAAAGAGGGATGGCGGTGGGTGGGGGAAAAAGGGATGAGGAAAAGCGGAAATTAATTTTTTTTATATTCATTACAACGCGCGCACGCACCTACACGCACATACGCACACACACGTGGAATTTTTTTTTTTTCGAAAATTTTTCAGCGTAAATAAAATATGTCCGTCCTTTTTTTTAACAGGTTCGAATCGCACAACGACGTTTGATTTTTTCGA